>NW_018128218.1:160648-162487 GCF_001952655.1 Monopterus albus
ACACACACACACACACACACACACACACACACACACAGACACCTGGTGTAGATCACATTCCAGCAAGGAGGTGCGAGCTCCTGCTCACACCAAATGACCAATAGGATTACAATGCATGAATTGTTGTACTTTTGTTTAGGGCGGAGCAGCCCAAGAAAATAAAATTTATTGTAAGACCTTAATTCGGGGTCAATGGATTGAACTCCTGCAGGAGCTCTATCTCTCTGATCCCAGCGCTGTAAGGCTTACCAGTGATCAAACTTTCAGTAAACTTACTGTTGATTTTAAACCGTCCTCTCCTGTCTTCACTTCTCGTGCTTCCAACAAAAGAATTGGGTTAATTTCTAACAAATGGTGCCGTGGACCCGGATGGAACGACTTCGAGCTAATGTCCGACAGGGGACGTGTGAGATCGGCGGAGAACTGAGGATGCGCGATCTACGGAAGTACTTCTTCAGACAATTTGCCAGCTGGCATTCATAAAAACAGGTAAGCAAAATGTCTTTTCTATAATATAAAGAAATTCTGCACATTGGGCACTCTAAAACGCTGAATTGTCTGATTGAGGATCTTCCCCGATTGGTAAATTGTTTTAAAAGAGAAGTAAAGTGTGTTCTCTTTGTCTGAAGTCTGATCACATTTAAGTCTAAAATTACATAGCCTCACGTGAGGGAGAGTTCATGAGTGTACTAGTCTAAGATCGTTTGGCTTCATAAAAGATGTAAAATCCATCACATGAATGGATAACCACTGGGGGTTGTCTTCCAAATTTAACAGGACATTTGATACTATTTAATTCCAGGTTTTATAAAATAAAGCCTGAAGCTGGGAACGAGCCCCGTTGCCGGGAATGCGCCCTACTGCCGCTAGAGTTAGCGAAGTCACTTTAAAAGTGGTTTGGTTAAATTTAAATTATCAATGAGGACACATATGTTGTGTTCCATAATTGTTGTGGGGTGGCTTCCTACTTGAAAGAGATTTTCGACTGTCTTGAGAAACAACGTTTCAAGCAGCTTCCTGTTTGAGAATTCCCGTACTCATATAGCTTTCAAGTAGTTCTGTCTTGGGGGGCATTGGAATAGCAGTTTGGGATTATAAAGTACGGTGTTGCAAGCTTTGGTGTCTAAAACAAGTGATTTGACTGGGATACCCTCAACAGCCAAGCGCACAGAATCTCTGTGTAGAAGATTCTTGGCTGGATCGGTCACGTGGGCGCTGCGCCATTCACCAAAACTTGTTGATACGCGTTTGTCTAATTTTCTGCTATGGCACTAAATATATGTGAACGGTGTAAAGAGAGCAAATCCGATACCCTGGGGTCGGTAGTGTATGTAGCGGCCATGAGATGGCTAAGAAAGGTTCTTAAAGGAAGATGAAGGAAAAGAACTAGAAAGATTTACTTGTTGGGTGGAAAATATGCAAGACAGGGGGATGTTTGGAGACTGTGAAGGTGCTGCGCCTGAAGTGAGTGATTTAACGCTGTTTCTGAAGCAAGCTGCAATGAGCGTTGAACAGCGTAAAAGAAAAGTGTGCGAAGCAGGAAGATTGCACAAGGGAAATGCTATTAAGAGGGCTCGAAAGGAAGAGGCTTTTCTAGCAAACTGCCAGTGTTTTCTTACCGAGGTTCAAATTGCTCTCAAACATAAGTCTTCTGTATCATTGACCTCACAAATGCCTGTAACAATTACTGAATCTCTAAAGACACAACCACTTGAGAACAAAGAAAACATGCCCACCCCTGCTGAGGCGCGTTCACTGTTATCTACACCAACCCAGACCAGAGAGGTTTCTCCAGACATGGGTTCCTTGGTGGTTGTTAAAAATGGCCTCTTGCAAACT
>NW_018128218.1:171540-172857 GCF_001952655.1 Monopterus albus
GGCCAATTGAGCAGTAGTTAATGGACAAAGAAAAATCTAAGTTAAAGCTGTAGAGCAAAGTCTGTACTGTTTATGGTTTGGTTTATTCAGCTGATTGAAGAGCATTAAAATGAATTAGTTTGACTGCGGGGTTGTGTGTAGGAACGGGATCTATCCTGGTTTTTCCTTCAGGTAAGAGTTCCCACTTCAAAGTGCTTTATGTACACAGATAAAGTCCGGACATGTATAGGTGTTTAAAGGCTTGTTGCTTGGTGGCCACCGTGAGAGTGATGTGTGACTGAAGAAAGTTAGGGACAGAGGTTTGCATGACTGAAAACTTCGGGTGTGTGTGAAATAAAATATATTTAATTAAAAGAAACTCAGTCGTTCAAAAAGCTGAAAGTGAATACCACATGGTGATAAAGCGGTTCGAACCTGAGGTGACTGAGAGGGGAAATTCAAAATAATGGGAAATAGTTGATGCAAGAGAACTCCAACAGAGCTAACTGTGTACACAAAATATGTGAACTACAAAAACGAAAAGAATATCAAATACTTAACAGAACGAGAAAAGAAATATGGGTTTAAAGGTCACTAACGCAGGCCGGCTGCGCTAAATCAGTCCAACAAATAGGAAAAGATTTTTACGCAAGACCCAGACCAGATGCTCCAGCCAAACCAGTCCGAACATCAAGAGAGTACAGGACCCTCTGCTTCACCCGACAAGGCAATGAAAGCCTGCCTTAAATCATTGCAACAACGCTGTTAAGCCGCTGTATATTGTACAAACCACACGAATATTTAGCCCTGAAAAAAAGAAAAAAAAAAAAACAGTTCCACAAAACGACTGTGGCCAATACACTGTCTCTGATTACATTTTTATTTATACAAAGACATTAAGCAAATCATCACTCACTTCATGATACTTTAGAATTCGCCAAACATGCAAAATGCTATTTTAAGAAACATGCTAAAATGGGTTTACTACAGTTTTGTTAATAGCTCCCTAGGGGAGAAGTTTCTGCTGTTTTAATTCCAGAAGGAACAGCGTCATGGCGACCACACGGAAGGAGACACAAAATGGAGGAAAACAGAACAGGACTGGACTGGCCAGGAGCAGACAGGTCAGAGGTCCACAAATATACGCATATACATAGGAGCTGCGCGAGTAAAATGATATGACAACGACGTGTTAAACTGATTTGATACGTATACCACAATTTATTTTATTTCATTTGTTTGTTTTAATATTATGGGGAAAACATCTGACAATTTTGGGGACAGCTTTAGGAAAAAAGAAAAACCTATTGCAACCAGCCTAGAAAGGGGTACCGATTT
>NW_018128218.1:175063-177478 GCF_001952655.1 Monopterus albus
CTGGCCAGTGATACACCAGAAATTCCCGGTACAGGTGCACTCTGTTCAGCAGTGTAGAATTCCACCTCAAGAGGGTGAGAAAGGTAGTCAGTATTTGCTCAGAGTGCGTGAACTCTGGCAGAACCACACTGGTGATGACCCAGCCATCAGCGACACCATGGGGGTGCTGTTTCGCAGTGCTGTGGAGGCTTCCCTCCCAGCATCTATACAGCATCTGTTGAGACAGTTAGTGGGTCTCAACACATTTGTTTTTGAGCAGTGGTCAGCTTATATCACTCAGTATATTGACAATGAGCTGGAAGCACAAGAAAAGAATGCAAAGGAGCCTTCTTCTCTGCAGGCACAGGTAGCTAAAGCACAGTTGAAGGAAATGCGAGACAAGGTCAATCAAAGTAAAGCTACAGCTAATCAAATGTCTGTGCAGAATGCTGCACAGCTATATGCACGGCAGCAACCCTTTGCTCCACAGCCGACCACACCACCTTATTAGTCAGATTCTGCTCCCATGCACTGTGGACCTCAGTACCGTGGCAGACCACGGGGAAGAGGTCAAGGACCTCGAACTCCTAGGAGAGCTCCAAGAGATGATAGATGCTGGATTTGTAACGAAAGAGGACATTGGTCGCATAGATGTCCCTTTTCATATCAGCAGTTGCAGGGTGTACCACGATATCAGCATCAGGTCTATCCACCTCCACAGGATGGATATACTCAGAAATTCCCACCATCAGTCCAACATCAGGCACCTGGCTCACACCAGTTGCCTCAACATTAGGGCTGCCCAGAACCGGTAACAGGTGACTCACTGTGTTCCCAGGAAATGTTTCTTGAACCAGTAGTCAAGGTAACCATCAGTGGTCAAGATCACATGTGTATGGTTGACACAGGAGCCCGGTATTCCACACTTGACATGCCACTCCCTGTTTCAAGGCATACCGTACCTGTTGTTGGCTTCTCGGGACACACAGAGGAGTGGCCGCTTTCCGAAAAAGTTCCTTGCAAATGGAATAATCTGTCCTTTTATCATTCTTTTCTGCTTTCCCCCTCCTGTCCTGGTAATGTTTTGGCCCGTGACATAATATGTTCCCTAAATGTGACAATGATGATGTCCCCGTGCCATGTTGACATCACTTTTCCTGATGGTTCTGTTCAATGCTGTGCAACTCCAAAAGCAACGTTCAGACAAGTGTTACAAACCACACCCTCAGGCACGGACTTGTCTCTTGATTCATCAGCTGAGGGGTGGTGGGGACCTGTAACTGCACCTGAAAAAACAGATTTGTGGAATACCTTCAAGCTGTGGCTTCCCTGGATTTCCATCCTCCACAAATACACAGAACCTGTTGAACACATGCATTGCACCTTTAACTATTCTCTGTACGGGGACTATGACTATGATGCTTTGTGGTACAGCTTTCTTCAGGGAATATCGCAGAAAACACCCACAGTTGACATTCAACAATTGTACACTGGGCCTCAAGGAGTGGCAGCTTTGGCTGCACTGCCCAGAGAAATCCACGACTTGTATGCCCTGTCTGAAAATTCAGCTCCTCATATCACTTTATTAGTTTGTGAGGGAGGTGAAGCTAAGAATCTTGGTCCCATGGTGCATAGTTGTACAAAAGCTACTGAATTGGATGCCCATACAGAATAAGCATCTTCAGTATTCACCTTCAACCCAGTGTTATGCTATCAAGCACTCATTAACACTGGAAAAGTGTTTTCTTCCCAGGAGTCATGTCAGAGAGAACATAGATCACCCGCTCACTCAAACATTGTTAGACAGTCTGCCCACTTTTCTCTGGTCTTCTGGTCCTATGGATGTGGGATTTGTCCATGTGGAGCCTATCATCATACCTCTACATGTAGGAGCGGTACCAGTGTACAGAGCTCAGTATCCACTGAAACCTAAGCAAATCAGTGGCATTCAAAACACAATTAAAGGGTTTTTGCAAGCAGGAGTTTAAATTCCTACTTCTTCTCCTTGGAACACACCTATAAATCCGGTGCCTAAAACCGGGAAACCTGACTACAAGATGGTTCATGACCTTCGACCTGTAAACAAACTTGTGGTCCCTACAAACTATGCCACTCCAAATCCTTATACCATGCTCAATGCTATAAGCTCATCACACAAGTTTTTCACATGCATTAATCTGGCAAATGCCTTTTTTCTCTGTGCCACTGCATCTTGACTCATACGATTTGTTTGCTTTCACGTATCAGGGCTGCCCAGGGTTTCATTGACTCCTCCTCCATCTTTAACCACATCTTGCGACAAAACTTGAAAGATTTGTCATAAACTTCAAAGATCTATCACTTCCTCCGGGGGTCACTTTGTTACAATATGTTGATGACCTTTTGTTAGCGGCTCCTGACTCAGAGACCATCATGACAGCCACTGGATCCTTGCTG
>NW_018128218.1:178134-180380 GCF_001952655.1 Monopterus albus
GTGCCCACAAAAACAGAGACTGGTAAAGAGGTAATCAAATGGCTCACTAGAGAAGTGATCCCTCGGGTTGGGGTACCTGAGATTATCAGATCTGATAATGGAACACACTTCTCAAACGATGATCTACATCTGGTTGAACAGATGTTTGTGATAAAACACAAGTTTGGGGCTGTCTATCATGCAGCCTCTCAAGGCCTTGTTGAGCGTGCAAACAGAACCATAAAAGAAGGGCTCGCGAAAGTCTGCGCAGACACTAACCTAACCTGGGTTGAAGCTCTACCTATTGTATTGTTCAACCTCAGGTCCACTCTGAATGCGACACGTAATGTAAGCCCACATGAAATCCTGACAGGGAGAAAAATGCCCTGTCCTCTAACTGTTATGCCTAGAGATTCAACACCTCTTCTTTTACAGCATGCTGACATGAGTGAATATGTCAGACGACTGAACAACACCGTGATGAGTGTCTTTGAGCAGGTTATTGAAATCCTGCGCAGGGACAAACCTGAGGAACCAACACCAGCTGCAGTGGACAGCTGGGTCTTTCGAAAGGTGCATAAACTTCACTGGTCAGAACCATGTTGGAAAGGACCTTATAAGGTAGCAGAAACTACCACACACTGTGTTAAACTGTGGCTCACTAAGAACAAGCTAAGTAACTGGATCCATAAGACACATTGTTCTCCAGCTGAGGATCCAGCTGGACGGACAGTAAATGAGATCAGGGCTGATTTGAGAACCTCAGTACCTGAGTTGATATACAATCCTGTAGAACCAGAGCTACAGTCAGAAGAGGATCTACACTAGTGTAATATTTATCAGAGAACAAAAACATTGACAGGGAGAGCAGACAAAATACCTAGTCTGTCAGGTTTAGGCCATCGTCCTGGTGTAGTTCTCTGTATTCTGGGCCTCATTAGTCTAGTTATAGTTGTACCCATATTATGGTGGAAACAAGGTCCCCCACACACTGTAAGAAAAGAGCTAATGTCCTGGTTCCACCCGAGTTGGTTTTTGATTCAGGTAAAACTTCTACATTAATGGTAGACGCATGTGACATTCTTGACTGCTCTGGGTGGCCTCAGCAAGAGCAATTAAGACAATCTGATAAATACATTTGCATTCTATCCTATGTCAAGTGTAATATGCGGTCATTATTTCGTTCTAAGCTCTGTGCTCATTGGGGGGGATGTAGGATGGAACACTGGACCTACATCATGGGGATACCAACCAACTGAGGCTCAGAAATATTTATGTGAGGGCAAGACTTTGTTAGATCAGCTATCCATAGTCAAGGGAACAGCCCCTGATAATTGTAAGCTAAATCAATGTAATCCTTTGTACATAACACTTCAGAACCCCTGTTTGACAGATAATGGCCACATGTTCGTACTGGGGGCTTATGTTTCAGGTGCCAATCCTTTAGGAGAATTTACAATAGTTGTGCGAACTAATCTGAGCTATAATCACAGTCCATATGATTTATATACGTACTCGTGACGGCTCTAAGAAAGATGATTCATGCTACATTTCTACTTCATCAGATCTGCAGAAAAAATTAGTGGATGGAAACAGGATTTGTGCAAAAAAATTACTGGCTTCCATGGGTTCAAAATGCAGCACGTCAAGCGTTAGTTAATACCTCTTGTGTCATATGTGCAGGACCTCGTCCTGCTTTGCTTACAGTGCCTTCCCTCTTATTTGATGCTAATTATACACACTGCATGCTTGAGCTGCACATGACTGAGAACCCTAGTACACCAGCCTGTAGAGATATGGAAATTTATTACACATTGGCACCTAGAGATGCAGTACCTCCTATCTTTACTGCACAATGATATCACTTATAGTACCAGTCACTTTGGTAAAGGCCTCTGTGTTAGACACACTGTCAGGATCTAGTCATTCCTCTAAGGAACACCATTCAAAACGGGAGGCCATATTTGACCCAGCTAAATTCTCGCCCACCTATATTGATGCAATAGGCGTCCCACGTGGTGTTCCTGATGAATATAAATTAGTTGATCAGGTGGCAGCAGGCTTTGCGTCTGCCCTCTTCTGGTGGGTGACCATGAATAAAAATGTAGATCGAATAAATTATGTCCATTTCAATGTTCAGCGTCTCACTAATTTTAGTGATCCTATTGGTCGTTTGGTGTGAGCCGGAGCTCGCACGTCCATGTTGAAATATGGTACATCTAGCTGTGTGTGTGTGTGTGTGTGTGTGTGTGTGTGTGTGGGTGTGT
>NW_018128218.1:181324-183921 GCF_001952655.1 Monopterus albus
GTAGAAGAAGGGCCAGGAAACCAGCTGAGAAACAGATGTCACATCTCCTCTCTTAGGTAGTTTTCACAGTATTAATGCATCTCCAGTGGAAAAAGAATATAATAGCTGAAAAACCTCACTGTGTAATGAACTTAGAATCAGAATGTGTTGTCAAAAGTGAAAGGTTTGAACAAATGATGTTTACTGTTTGACCCCATTTTATTTTACTGAAGTAGTGCATTGGCACAAACCTACAAGGTCCCTCAGATCTTCAAGTCAGCATTTTTAGAAGTTCCTATGGTCAGATATAAACGCTGGGGTGACCGTGCTTTTACTGTTGCAGCCCCTAAATTGTGGAACAGTCTAACTTCTAATGTTAGATCAGCTACTGACCTCAGTGCTTTTAAATCATTGCTTAAAACATACTTATTTGGTTTGGCTTATGAAAAACAGTAGACCTGATGCATTCCTTTTATTTCCTTTTGGTTTTAATTTGTTGAACATATGTTAACTGTGTATCTGTGATATTGTGCTTTTATTTTTATTTTTATTTTTGGGCTGATCTTAATTACTCTATTTTAGTCATCTATTGTGATTCTATTCTGCTATGAAAGGTGCTCTGGTCAGCTGAATGTTTTTAAAGTGCTATATACACAAATTTGACTTGATTTGATACCGCAAGGCAAAGCACCATTAGCAATTATATTGTTTGTATTTGTTCTACTGTGGGACTACAATTAGGAACAGCCCCCCAGTCAGTTGAAAGAATTGGCAGACTACAGGATCATCATGTATACCATAAGGGCATGACAAGTCTTTTTCTCTAATCGTTGAACAATGTTAATCTTTCTTTACTGTTTCCACCGGCGAGACAAAGGAGACATTCCTCCATTAGCAGCTGATATCCTGAAAATTAGACCTGCTATGTACACTCTATTACCGGCAAGAACGCCCAGTACCTGCCGCCGGCCTGGTGCAAGGAAACCTTCAACATCACTATTCTGCCACCCGGTTTGCGAACCAAACTGTTTCAAGGGCAGACACATGGTGGACTTGCAGAGACAGCAAGCTGAGACCAAGACTCCCCTCACTATGGCAGGGGCTGCTGATGCCCCTTCACATGCCTCCTTGAGAGAAGACAAGGAGCTAGGGGAAAGCTGTTGTCTGCATCCCACCTACACTGCAGGACCAGGAGAGAAGGCAGGCCCCAGAGGAACGGCTAATAACAGAGTGTACATAGATGAAATTGGTATATGAGTTCA
Organism: Monopterus albus; assembly: GCF_001952655.1. Taxonomy (NCBI): domain Eukaryota; kingdom Metazoa; phylum Chordata; class Actinopteri; order Synbranchiformes; family Synbranchidae; genus Monopterus; species Monopterus albus. Next base: position 182,566 of record NW_018128218.1, read on the forward strand.
AAGTTAAAAATTAAATAGAAACAAGAGTTCAAATTTTTTTCTTTCCCGGTGGTTCACCCACCCCTCCAAATTATTGAACTCAGGTGCCCCACTCTCTTCCATAGCTACAGGTGCAATCAACCATCCAGGCATGCACCCAGCTTCTACAGACAGTTGTGAAAGGATAAGCCACTCTCAGGATCTCAACTAACTCCGACATGGTGCCATGATGGGATGCCACTGGCGCAGTGGGTCTGGTCCTGACACTTCATGTGACCTGCAGAGTGGCCCGGGACATGAAGAGCTCCCTGAACGGGGGCTCCACAGTTGAACTGCCACATCCACATCAACATCACTGAGTACGATGCAGGGCATCGGCTCATGAAGTGAAATTGCTTCTCAGGAACTGTGCTTGGTCTCTTTGATCCAGTGACAAGGACTCTTGAGGCTTCAACATACCAAGACATTTGAACAGCCTCCCTCCCATTCCTGGACTCCATGGACAATCTTCACAAAGGAGTGGAAGCTGTTTTAACTGTGGAGAGTGGGCCAGCACCAATGTGGACCCTATGGGTCAAGAATCGGCTGTAACTCATGCTCCTTTGCACGAGAAGACAGGTGGACAGATGCTTTTGGTAACACAGGTTGTATGTTCGCAGTGAAGACATGTTTACATTACATTGAGACTCCAAAAGGGGGCCTTATGTTCCCTCTGGTTGGATGACTGATTTGTCTCTGACATTCAGATCAGTACCCCAATGCAGTTTATAATTCTCCACTGTTTTTGATTGACATGATAAAATCATGTCAAAAGGGGGAATTGTAAGATATGAGTCTTATAGACTCTAGTTACTTTATAAGTTTTAGTTACTTCTCATACCTTTAGTTCCCTTTAGTTACCTCTCATAACTTTAGTTCCCTTTAGTTACCTTTCATAACTTTATCTTACTTGTGTATGCATATTACAGCTCTATTGATGATTGTCCAGAACTACTGAGCTTTGGTTATTTTAATACATTTGTTTCCCTTGCTTATGTTAGGTATTTTTTAGTCAGATAGAAATTGGTTAGATACTTGTTGTATTAGAAATGTTTAGTGGAGACAGGATGTCTAGTTTAAATGCTTAGTCATTCTCATGAGTTTTTTGCAGGGTGCATTATGGTCAAGGATAACTAGATAGAACAGTTTGATTGTCAGCAGGCAGGATGATTATTGTTATTATTATGATATGTTTAACCGTAATTGTAATCATAATATTTTCTTATGTTTAATGTCATGACATGTCACTAGATGTCATGTCAGAATGTTCTTAGATACACACCACTTAATCAACACTCACACACACTGATTCTCTCCATGTTTTGACTACTGCTACGG
>NW_018128218.1:184120-192116 GCF_001952655.1 Monopterus albus
TATCCCAAGCTTTGCTTTGTCTTGGGATGTCCTGCAGAGGCCGGGGGCTACAACCTGAGACACACCACACACACACATAGCTAGATTTACCATATTTCAACATGGAAGTGCGAGCTCCGGCTCACACCAAATGACCAATAGGATCACAAACTATTGAAGGTTGCACCTCTGTCCAGGGCGGAGCAGCCCAAGAAGATAAAGTGTATTGAAAGAACTTAATTCGGGGTCAGTGGATGGAACTCCTGCGGGAGCTCTTTCTCTCTGATCCCAGCACTGTAAGGCCTACCTGTGATCAGACATTCAGTAAACTTTCTGCTGATTTTAAACCATCCTCTCCTGACGTCACTTCTCGTGCTTCCAACAAAAGAATTGGGTTAATTCCTAACAATATGTACTGAGCAGGACATTTTAAAAAATTATACAAAGTATGTAATAGACACACTGTTTTTACATTTTCCAAAGCATATCTTTGGCATTTTTTTACTGAAATTTCTTGTTGCATTATGGCCACCACAGTATGCACAGATGTGTGCATACTGTGGTGTTTTTCCATCAGCATGGGTCAGTCCTGTTGAACCAAGGTGTGCACGGTAGAACCATACTGAACTGGGGTGGAGCTCGGCCTCACTCGGCCCTGGGTGGAAGCAGGGCCAGCTGAGCCCGAGTCAGCACGATTTACCCCCTGCTGCTAGGAACAGATGGAAATGGAGGACAATCTGTGCCCACTCAGCACGGCATGATTAAAGTGGGCTGACCCCGCTGATGGAAAAACACCACTGGAAAGCCACCCTGAAGATGAAGGGGAGATAAGCACGGAGTATGTGCGTTATTTGCCAAGTGAACTGAAGATGTTTGCAGGTGAGAGTGCAAAGGTGTAAAGACAAGTGCGAAAACTACAGAGAAGCCTTTCACTCCCGCCATGTCATGTAGCATTACATCATTTGACAACCACAGCGTTCACTGAACAGAGCAAAAGGTAAAGATACTGGAGTTGGGGTGTGCTAATCTGGTTACTGAAGGTGGTAATTTCACACTGTTAGGTATTTTTAGTCAGATAGGAATTGGATAGATACTTTATGTATTAGAAATGTTTAGTGGAGATAGGATGTCTAGTTAGACTCTCAAATGCTTAGGCATGCTTATGAGTTTCTACAGGGTACATCTGGTCAAGGATAACTGGAGAGAAGAGTTGATGACTGTCAGCAGACAGGGTGTTTAATATTATTATTATGACATGTATAACTGTAGCCTTAGCCATAATATTTTCTTATATTTAATGTCATGACATGTTACTAGAGGTCTGTGAGAATGTTTTTAGCTACACACCACTTAATCAACAGACACACACACATGCACATTGATTTGCTTCATGTTTTGACTACTGCTAGGGCCAGCTGCAAAGCTGGCAACAGAGACGTCTCGGTTGACGTTTCTGTGTAGTATGGGGCTAGCCCAACCGAGGGGATATAATGTATAGGCCTGGTGGGTTCGGGGTCTTTCATCTTACATCTGCCTGCGAGCAGTTTGGAGGTGCAAGATACCTGAGCGTGTAATGTTAATTTTACCTGTGATCCCTTGAATAAATCAGCACTGTTTTGAAGTTACTTGGACTGTCTCGTCTCTCAGAGTTAGCAATGGTAACAAGAACCAAAATAGACCTTCAACACTCACTGTACTAGAGACAGAAATCTCAGAGACAAACAGACCAGAACTACATGCATGCAGACACAGCACCAGAGGGAAGTGAATAAAAGTTTTTGTCTGTAATTCAGTTAGAACAGTGATTTGACACTAAACAGCAGACAGAATTCTAGCACAGAGAATCAGCAGTATTGCTGTGAACAGTATTTATGAACCAGTTCCTTGAACGTTCCGGGTAACATCAAACTAACTGTGAGCCAACTCTTCTCCATCCTTTAGATGTAGAACTAAGCAGACAGATCAGGCATGTTCACAGCCATGGGGCAGAGGGAAGAGCATGACTGCAGTGCCATCTACTGACCACACTGTCTGTAGACACACAAAGTTACCTCTGTCTGTTCTGAGGCAAGGCCTTGGTGTCTACGGCAAACATCTTGGACACAAAGACGATGGCCGGGGCAGTTTTCTCACTTGAACACTGGAGAAACACTGAAAAAAAGAAACCCAAAAAGAGGAAGAACGGTCAACCATCTGAACGCATTACACAAGACAAAAAAAGTCATGTCATGTCCCAACATTGTTTGTTTTCAATATGCAATTAGGTAAAGAAATAATTTATCCAAACAAGGTATTCATTTTAAGATGATACAAAACAAAAACATCTTCTGGGACACTAGGAAGTGGACACTAGGAAATCAGTTTGATTTTTCCGTTCTCACACTGATTATTAAAATGTTGTGAACCATTACTTCCAACATCTTTTACATGTAAATTATCAGCCAACTGATCTCAGCAGCTATAAAGCAACACCTCACAATGAATGCATGAATATGACTGCATAATCCAAAATGAATATTAAATGCTGCTTTAAACATGTTAAAACATTGCAAAAATGTGAAAAACTTGTATGAAATTATCTACAGTGCAGACTACTCTCTTTTTTCTAATAATTTTTTAAAAGAAGTTCTTTGTTTTTTCTTTCCACAAATAAACTTTGGTTTGTTTAACAGGTGAAAACGGATGAAAAGTTACTCAGATTGACTACTACTGAAGGTCTGACTAAACCAGAGCACACTACCATGTCTTTAGCCAAGGTGCTTTCAACTAACTGACCCAGCGACCACCATTCTGACTAAGAAGTAACCTGAGGACCCCTGCTAAGGGGTGGACAATCTGGATGGGCACTATTTTAATCCTGAAAGTCACCTTGGCTTTTCTAAATGTTATATATGTGCAAATAGTTGATTATTCATAAACAATAAGTGCCTTCACAAGCCACCAGGGGGCTGCCAAGTACTGGGTGAAAACCCCTGCTTTAACATGTTTGTTTACATTTTGACAAATACGCCAGCAGTGGGAGTCAGAGCACCAATAAATATGGCACATGCTAGTGTGCTGGACTCCACGCATTGTCAAGAAGAAGAGACAGCCAAGAAACAGCCACAGAGGAGAAGGTCTAAAGAGCAAAAATGAAAAAGGGGTTATGCAAACAGACAAGGGCACCACGTTTCAGTGAGCTGTTTCAACGGCTGAGAGGCCTCAGAGAGTTGAAGGGCATTGAAAACAAGTAACATTACTAACATTACTGTTTCACACAACCAACTGGTCAGTATTGTTTTGTCCTGTCTGCTAGCTAAGCCCAGTTGGCTGGCAAGCAAGTCACATTTGTGTGTCAGATTAAATTACATACCTGGACAATTCAGCTCTCTGGTTTGCTCTGGTGGTGTTAGCTATAGCAGAAGAGTTTTGAGCATCACTGTCTGGAACTGGTATGCTGGCGGCTCATCCCCTCATGTCCTTACATGCTAGCTTTGCTAGATAGGCCTAACATTGCCTTCACTGTCAGCTTAGCTGCAAACAACTAACTCCTGTTAGTTTTTACTCCACTGTGTTTTGGATGTTGTGTTTGTGTGTCGTTCTTCATTTTATGACATTTCTATTATAATGTTTGTTTTGCTTCAACTATAAGGAGACATTCACTTGTTTTTTTGGCCAGCTAGCCTGGGTGTTACCCCAATCCACACCGAGCGCATTTCTACATGCGCTTTTAGACAACATGCATCCATGAGTTTAGAGGGCAGAGCTTCTGAAGGAGCACTGAGGGGAGGGGTGCATTGTTTGGCTACTGAGTTCATATATCAACAATCTCTGTCCAGTGTGGCTGACTCCCCCTTTAATTCAGTTGCATAGATCTAGTCAGTGTTTGTGCACGTGCATACCTTTTTTCAGTTCCTGTGTCTGTTCAGGCAATGAGTCGAATCGTCGTGTTCCAACACTCATCAGTTTCTCCACCCGCTCTGCTGTTATGTCTAATGGACTGGGAAGCTTCTCACATACCATTGCTACATTCTCTGCTAAAGAAAAGTACAAGCTACATGCACAAACATCTCCCAAAATGTTAAGGTAGTCACACAACAACCCACACACACACACACACACACACCACATAAAGGCACAGGGCAAAGGATACAAAGGACAGCCTGGGACACAGGTAACCACTGGCTGCAGATGGCTGACAAGAGGACTTTAGGGTCGGAGTGACAAGAGTCCCTGGCCATCACCTTTACCCCCAGTGATGTCACCACCTTCTCCACCTTCTCCTTGTCTCTGGTTACAAAACCATAACAGACATCTTTACAGAAAGAATGCGGGTATGGATAGCAACAGGTTCTGGGTTTCCAGGTCTATCCAGCTACTCTGTGGAAATATGGTCACAAATGTTTTATCACAGCGTAATATAGGCCAAGCTCTGTCACTCGTGTGAATTTCAGAGGCATGGTTACACCACAAAGTGGCAATGCTAAGTTTATTGACAATAACTGAAGTGAGGACCCTCCTGATCAATACCACCAACGTTAAATAATTAGAAATCTTGTCAGCTTCATTCAGTGTTTTTTGTTTTTAGCCAAACCAAATAAAAATGTCTCACAAACTGAAGTGTAATTAAAGATCTATATTTAAGAACCAACGGCAACATCAAAGTTTTAATAAAAATAATAATAATAATAATTATTATTATTATTAGGTCAAAGTGTATATTTGTCACATGCACAGTTAGGAAACATGTTTCCCTGTACAATGAAATTCTTACTTTGCCATCCACATGAATGCCAACTATTATTACTGTTGTTTTGTCTGCCTTTGAATTTGAGACGACAGATTGGATCATACCGGGCATGGATAATACCAGTCTTTACACATCTGTAGGGAGATGCTCTGCCATTCCTCACAGATGATACTTTTCAGTTGCTCCTCGCTGGAGGGGTTATGTTACATCCACTTTAAAATACTCCAAAAGTGTTCTCTGGTCAGGGTTTTCACTTTGACCTTGTTTAGAAATGTGAGATTTTTGCAGTGTGTTTGGGATGACGGTCATGTTGAAGATTCCTCTCCTCCCAAAATTTCCAAGACTGGGAATCACCTTTTCTTTCGGTATTTAGGGACACAAGCCCTGTATCAGTACACTTCCACCTCCATGTTTCACGCTCAGTACTATACAGTCACTGTGGTGTTCCTGGCCATGTCCACACCGAACATGCTGGACCCCATCTGATCGAAACTAATTTAATTTGGTTTCATCTGTCAAAGAGTGTGTTGCCAAATTTCATCTCCTTTCATGTTCATTGGCAAACTGTAATCTTGCAGTTTTGTACAGTTTAGTAAGTAACGGACACCGTCTGTAGAGGCTGACTGCATACAGCGTCCTTCACACAACACCAGTTATCACAGATATCTTATGCCAAAACAGATGAACGTACCCATCAGTTTTTCAATTCAAGGTTGTATAAACAGTAATTTGTGCATGGCATTAAGACATCCTCTGTTATTGACAGTAGCACTCTCCCAGTACTGCAGCTGTGTGTCATCTTATGTTCAGTAGCTAGTGATGACAAACAATGGCGCCGACAACAATAGCAGCCTTGCTTGTGCGAGCTCTCCTGTGTTTGTTGTTTTCCTTGTTCGGTCTTTTGCAACCCATCCCAGATTACTTTCACCAGAGAACTGTTAAACATCGCACAACTCACACCAAACTACCTCTCTCTGACTTTTGTGAATGAAGAATGTTGTGTGGACATTCCAATCGGAGCAGCTGCAATCTACGGGACATAGAGGAGACACCAGCCTGGTAAGTGGGCAGGCACTTTAGTCAGGCTTCGCCAGAGAGGGACCCAGATTCCACTCCTATCTATCCACGTAGCAAATCTCTGCTCCCTAGTCAACAAGAAGGATGAACTCCTTCTCATCAACAGGACCAACTCTGACTTTGCACGCTCTGCTGCTTTATGCTTCATGGAGACCTGGCTCAGGGACTCCATAGCAGACAGCACAATACAAATACCAGTTTTCCGGGTGTACAGGGCAGATGGCGTACTGGAGCTGTCTGGGAAAACGAGATGAGGTGGAATCTCAATCTACAATGGTGCTGTCACTGCCAAAGATATAAATATCTTGGCTTTGGGTTAGACGACAAGCTGAGTTTTAAATTCCAAATTGAGAAATTAAATGATTCACTAAAGCCTAGGCTTTCATTTCTATATAGAAACAAACTTAGTTTTAATGAGTTTCACAGGAGGTAGTTGGTACAAGGACCAATTTGATCTGTAATAGACTATGGCAATAAAAGTTACTGTACATACATGCCTCTGCCAAAACTGCCGTGTGACTCAATGTATCATGCTGCTGTTAGATTAGTTACTGCAAATCCATTTAGGAATCACCACAGTGAACTACAACAAAAAGAAGGTTGGCCATTGTAGTGGTTAAAAACAAACAAGGTACCAGTCCAGAGGTAATATGTAATAGAATAGTATGTAGTTCATATATAGATATTATTTGTAATAGTTATCCAACGGTGAGCTAACTGGCCGTCCCCTGGTAAGCTAGTGGTTAAGACGCAGCACTCTTGCCGCTGCGGCCCGGGTTCGAATCAGGGTTGCGCCAGGAAGGGCATCCGGTGTAAAACACGTGACAAATGTAAACATGTGAGTCATCAGTGTGACGATTTGCTGTGGCGACCCCTAAAACGGGAAAAGCCGAAAGTGACTTTCTTATGTAAGGGTGAGCTAAGTGTTTATGTAAGCTTGATCTGTTTCTCTTTTCTTCTCTTCTCTTGCTCAAGCAAGAATATCTTGGCTTATGTCTTCCTTGTTTAATTTATGGGTAAACATCCAGAGCAAATTCCTCCTTAAATGGGGAATGGACATAGCTTCAGCCTTATGTGAACGGTTCGTGTGCTCTGTTCATGTTTAGAAAAAGGAAAAGTGTGCTCAAGCCATAGAAGGCTGTGTAACTGTGAGAAGATAAAGGTTAGGACAGCTGTAGGTTAGGATGAGAAGGGGTGATGGTGCTGCAGTCGCGAGTGTGCTTTTTGGACCCGGCCGGGGGGACTTTGGACTCTGACTGACTGTACCCTGTGACCAACAATGACTGACTGACTCTGTGACAATCTTCTTATTTAATACTTTATCTATTCCATTGCAGGAGGAGTGATTCTGTTCTCTGTTTCCTAACTAGGGAGGTGGTGTGGCTTTGTACATAGATAAAAACCTCTGTTATGAAAAAGTCGAGAACATGTCAAGGGCAGTTGATAACTTGCTGGAGTGTGTGACTGTAGAAATATCCGTGGAAAAAAAGAAAAAGGTTGTAGTAAGCTGTATTTATAGAGCACCTGGAGCCAGCATAGAAAAATTTAATGACTGGATTGAGGAGAACTATTTCACAATAAGTCATAAATTAATGTTCATATGTGGTAACTTCAACATTTCTGTGTCAGATTAAATTACATACCTATGGTAATCATCTACCTGTATTTTTGGTTTATGACTGCCATTTTAGAAAAGACAAGCCAAAAACAAATCTGTTCTACAGGAGGGTGATTAATGAACAAGCTGTAAGGTGGCTTAAGGAGGACTTAGGAGGGCAGGACTGGGAAGCAGTTTACAGAGAGGAAGACTTAGACAAAGCATATGAACAATTTTTAAATATATTTAAGGAAGTATATGACAGGAACTGTCCTCGTAGGCAGTTGTAGTAATCTGATTATTCACAGAATCAGAGTATTGTTTTCTTTTGTTTACCAGAGCGTAGTTTGTCTTTATGGTGATGCAGTAAGGTATTTGTTCCCATCACAAGATAAATCATTAGGTAATTTCATCGTCAGCAAACCTGGACAATTGTTCCTGCTCCGACGGACCGCAGAAGAGTTCTGGAGGGACCCATGCTGCGAGGGAGTGAGTGAAACGGTGTTGCCAGAAGACGAGGCTTAGAGGGTTGAGCCGAGCCAGCGCTGTGGCGTATGTGTGGATTGCTCCGCCGAGAGCCATAGGGAAGCTGACGGTGTTGCTGGCGGAGACTC
>NW_018128218.1:193734-201524 GCF_001952655.1 Monopterus albus
TTAGCAAATCTTTTGATGGCAAGAGCTGAAGTCCTTTACACTTGGGGACAGAAGGAGCCAGAGTTAAACCATCAGCCCTGTGGTTAACGGATCACATCCCTCTCAAGCCCATCATCCAGCTGAAATCAAACTGATATCAGCAATAATAATTCTATAACTCCCTCTGACACTTTGAATTCACCTGCTTAATGTTATGCACTGTATTTGTGAAGCTATACTTATAAGTGTATGTCTCTCTTTCTTTAACCAAAACTGTGCTTCTTTTTTATTCACTTATCCAGAAACACCAGAAACAGAGTCAGTGGGGTAAACATGACAAATCTTAAAATCTCTCTTTTATATTTCTTGTTCTTTTTTGTGTCCCTTTTCTTCACATGTGGTCTAGTTGAATCTTAAACATTAAACCTGAATTTCTGAATTTTCAGAAAGTGGCCTCCTCCAGGTTGACACTGCCCCCACCCACAGGACATGAGGGCTCACTGAATGCATTGATGAGGATGGAAACGCTGTGGCCTTCACAGTCACCAGGTCTCAACCCAGCTGAAGACCTGTGGCAGATGTCGGAGCGATGTGTTAAGCTGTGATGGGTAAACATAGGTCACTGATGGTCCCAGACCAGCCAACACACACACACACACCTCCCAAATCTTAACCACATGTTATGCTGAGCTGTGCATCCCACACACCGATTAGAAGACCCGACTCTGCTCTGACCAAGATGTAGCTGCCTGCTAGTAACTGGTCCTCACAGCTCTGAAAATGCTGGAGCAAATTTCAAACTTGGTGCTACTCGGCTAGACTGACCTTCTATTCTCAGTCTACATGGGTTTCATGTCACCTGAAAAATGTCAACACATCATAAAGTGGCATAATACCTGTGCTAGTAGGAAAACTATAACAGCTTTGAGCCTGGCTCAGAATGTCTACCGTTTCTGCTTCCTGACTTTTTCTACGTTTTCTGTATTTTGCTGTTTGAGAACCCCCTAGTCAGAACCTTTCAACATCTGTACAACTGTCTCATACATTCCCATACATGCTGCAATGCAGAAGAATAACTCTGTGTTTAGACAGTGTCTCCACCACATCATCAAGACCTGAGGTGGGGGAATATCTTTGGAAGAATGGAAAGTTAAGAGAGTTCCCTTACAGACCAAAGCGATGATTATTCTACATGCTTGCCTGTGAGATCAGTTTATGTTTCTTTTCCCTGTAAAGTTGTTTTTCTTGTTTTTTCTTCTCAAAACCAAAGATGTTATGGTTGAAGTTTTCATGTTTTGTCAAGCCTTCTGAGATTTGTGATGTGTGCTGCATAAACAAACCTGACTCGACATTGTTTAATAATTACTGCGCACAGTAATATCGACACATCAACACAACCACCATCACCTACTCCGTTTCATTCTCCTCATAATCATTTCTGCTACTGACCGTGATGGAGAGTCTATGTGTGCATTGTAGCCATCGTCCCCCACCTTCATTTCTTTGCACTCCTTCTTTTTACCATCCACTCTGGTTCTGTGGTGACTTATTAGCAGCTGTTGTCTCGCACTCACTCCCCCACAGTCTGGCCTTGCTGGAGCCCCTGGTGCCAGGCCGGGTCTTGCTCTGGGGGACTCGTGGACACACATGGCTCCCTGGGGGACATGAGTTCTGTTTCAATCACTTTCACTGCAGTTGCTTCTTCCCCCTCCACCTCATTGTCTCCATGTCAGGCTGCGAGAGCCCAGCATGATGAAGAGTGACTTTTGGATGCTCAGACACCTGCTCTCCTTTGTTCCTCTTGAATAGAACTGGAAATTGGGAAACAGAAAAGAGTGTCCAGATGTCTGTTGCAAGGCATGACACAAAAAGGGGCCCACAGTGGCTCCAGTCTCTGTTTCACTGGAAGTGTGTAGCCTATTAAGGGCCACAAAGGCTAAACAGGCACAGAATAGAGGCATCTCCACAGGAGAGTGGCTGAAGTTTCTGAGGTGTCAAATGGGAATGGTGGTCTGATTTCCAACTACAAAACCTCACAAAAGTCAGTAGAGATGCTCAAATCTCTTAATAGGCCTCGGCTTTGCTGTAGGTAGAATTCTGTCTAGGTTGAATCCCCAGTTGTGTGTTTTTATGCTTTGCTTTGGACAGCCAGTGACAACGGCATTTTAACAGCAATGTTTTTTTCTGACGTGTTTCCAAACTGCACTTTACTGGTGCTACGGTTTCCTCTTGAATCAAACTGAAAGCATTTTCAGGAATCAGCCTTTTCTCCATCTTTAGTCAGTGGACCTGCTATCATTAAACATTCAATCAAGCCCTTCCGCTGATGACATTTTATCTCATTTGAAGAGGCATTCACACTGCTGGAAATCTCAGTAGGTCTGCAACGTTTCAAATAAAGGAGCAGATGTTGTCACACAAACAGAGTCTAGTATTGTGCCTATTATGCACACAAGGGCCTAGTCATTAGATTTGTTCAGAAAAATACATTAGCTCAATGTTAGTTAGACTTCAATTCAAAAGTGGCACAAAGTTGAACTGAAGCTCCAGAAAATCTGCCAAGGAAAATGTGAATTGGATAGGTTTTGTGTTTTGTGTTGCTTGCATGGCTGTACACCCTGAATAGCAGATATTGGTGCTGTGTTACTGCACTGATGTTGTGTTGTGTTGTGTTGCTTTGCATGGCTTTTGCATTGTCTTGAGAACATTATGTTGCCACTGTTGCTGTGTTGATGCTACCCTGTCTTTTGTGTGTAATTTTACTCATCACATCATTGGTTTCAGAACATCTCACCAAAGAACTACAAGTGAACCATCACTTCATCAGCCCCGTGGCTACATGAGGCAGGAGGGCTAGAATTCCAACTACTTTACATACGGTAAATATTTTCCTAAAACCGATAAGAAGCAAGCAGCCACTCCAAACATCGATGACCTTATTAAACATGTACAAGAATGTTTCAAACACAAAACTGATTCATACTTGGACAGACCTAAAATAAATGAGTCAAGGCAGCTGGGGCTTGGTTACACCACTGACAGTTTGGTTCAAGTTCAAAGATAAAGTTTGTAGTTTGTGAAATATTTTAAATTGGCATAAACTGTGGTTGACACATGGATCATTTCAGTGGATGATTTCCAAGATGATATTTATGTTTGTTTGTTGTATTCATTTGAAGAAGGTTACTGTCTCTTGATTGGTCTGTTGTTTTCATTCTCATTTCTTCAGTGGAGTGAAAACTTCAGTGGATGTTAAACGAACATGTTTCATGTCATGTCATCATTTATTGCCAAGACATTGCACTTTATTTCATGCATCAACTTTTGCACTTCAGTCAAGCATAAGACGTTTTATTTTTTTGGCATGTTTAAATTGAAAATGCACATGGAGCAGATGGCTGGAATCAAACTCTGGGATATACATGTATGTTTATTCACTTTCTTGCCAAAAATTACACAAGAAGATGAAATATCTTGGCTGACTCCAAGAGACAGTTAACTTAGCTTAGCATAAGGACTGCAAACGAGGAAGCTGTACCCAAGAGTAAATAATACACCAATTAGTTTAATACTTACAAACAACAAACCAAAGCAGAACAATAAAACGCTGTGGTTTATGTGCCAGGCTGTTTGTTGGCTGGGAGCGGTGACTTCCCAAAGCCTGAGTGTGGTATGTGTCTTCTGATCTAAATCTAAAGGAAATACTGTTAAACTATTCTTACACTATGTATGCTTGCTGTCCTGTAGTATGTATTAGTATGTGTATTTAAGTATTGTGTCTGTGTGTGTTGAGAGCACATAGGGAGGCGTAGAAGGTGGGATGTAGCAGACTGCGGTGACAAAAGTGAGATTCAGCCATTGGCCTCTCATCCTCCAGCTCTGACCATATGTGTCTCTGACCGTCTGGCTCCGTCTACATGTGACAAACTCCATACTGCTACACTTTCACAGTACGTCCTAAACTATTACTGATCAAAAAACTCCCCAAATCCTCCAAAGAGGAACTCATAGCACCGATAATAGCTGAGATAGGTCTTGTATGCTGTCACTCAATAAGCCCCTGTTATTTCTTTCTGGTCGTGGGTCTTTGCTGTTGACCTGCTAAGACACCTTGTCTACAGATTTCATCAGGCACGGGAGCAGGGTTTGTTTCCCTGCTGTGTGTGTGTGCATGTGTGTCAGCAAGTGCAAAGGACCTTGAGATAGCCAGGAGGGCTCCAGAGTTTATTTATAGGCAAAGTGTCACAGCAGCACTGAGCCAACAGCAGCAAGTCATTTACATCCAATGCACCAGAATGCAAAGGTAAGCAGCTACTACTGCTGCAACATTTGGCTCTGAGGCTCAGCTTTTTTAAATAAATACATAAAACATTAAATAAACAAACAAACATACTGTTCAAAAATGAAGGAAACACTTGATAATAACAGTATAACATCAAGTCAGTTAAACCTCAGGGATATCAGTCTGTCCAAGTGATTATGAATCAGTTTCATCTGCTTTGGTGCAAATGAAAGTGATGGTGCAATAGTGAGGTAAAGGCAAGACAACCCTCCAAAAGGGGCTGGTTTTATATGTGGTGGCCACAGAAAAATGCTCTCTCCTGATCCTTACTGAGCGATTCTTCTCAAGTTTTGTTTTCCTAGTGTCCTTGTCACTACTGGTAGCATGAGGCAGTACCTGCAGCCCAGTCAGGTTGCACAGGTAGTCCAGTTACTCCACCATGGCACATCCATATGTGCAGTCACAAGAAGGTTTGCTGTCTCCCAGCACAGTCTCAAGAGCATGGAGGAGATACCAGGAGACCGGCCTTTACACTGGGGGAGCTGGACAGGGGCGTAGAAGGGCAACAACCCAGCAGCAGGACCGAGATCTGCTCCTTTGTGGCAGGAGGAGCACTGAGAGCCCTACAGAATGACCTTCAGCAGCTACTGGTGTTTCTGACCAAACTGTCAGAAACAGACTCCATGACATCCTCTAGTACGACTCTGGCCCTCACATTCCCCTGACATATATCCAACTGAGCACCTATGAGACATTATGTGTTGGTGCATCTGAAGCTGCCAGGTACCACCACAGGCTGTGCCATAGTTGCAGGATGTAAAATACAGGCAGGAACAGCAAACACTGAACGGCACAGCCAAGTGGCTGGCACTGTGCACAGAAACATCTGTGACAAGTCTGGTCTACACCCTCCCAGGTCCAGGTGAGAGACTCCTCAGAAGGTCCTGGAGAGTAACAGGACTAAGATCCTGTGGGACTTCCAGATCCAGACAGACAGGAAGGTACTGGCCAACCAACCAGACATGGTGGTAGTAGTGTTAACAACAGCAAGAAGAAGGAGAATGAGAAACTGGAGATTTATTTATTTATTTATTTAGTTAGTTAGTTATATTTTGGGATTCTTGCCAGCAGAGGGAATAATACAGCAATGTGCTCCTCTTTTGTCATGCTCAATGTCACATTGTCTAAGGGTTGTTTGTACTGAGCTGTGCACAGAGTTGTGCACAGAGCTATAAGAGCCCTGGAGGAGCCCTGACTCCTGATGCATCTGATAAAGCCACATAATGAGGCTGCTTGTGGTACAGTACACTGTGTGAAAGACACTTCAGCCCCTCTCTACTCATTTGACATGTACAGTATTTTACACTCAAATGAAGGTTAATGCTCTGAAGCTAGTTACTAGTGTAGTGGTTAAAAACAAACAAGGTACCAGTCCAGAGATAATACGTAATAGAATAGTGTGTAGTTCATATATAGATATTATTTGTAGTAGTTATGTAAGGGTGAGCTAAGTGTTTATGTAAGCTTGATCGGTTTCTCTTCTCTCCTCTTGCTCAAGCAAGAATATTTTGGCTTGTGTCCTCCTTGTTTAATTTATGGGTAAACATCCAGAGAGGAGTCCTCCTTAAATGGGAAAATGGACATAGCTTCAGCCTTATGTGAACAGTTTGTGTGCTCTGTTCATGCTTAGAAAAAGGAAATGTGCGCTAGGTCAACGCAACCTAGAAGTTCATGTACTGGACTTAGACAATGCTCAGAAGAAGGTGTGTGGAGCTGGCGTGAGACTGCGTCTGTGGCTCAGGCCATGGAAGGCTGTGTAACTGTGAGAAGATAAAGGCTAGGATAGCTGGGTTAGGGAGGGAGAAGGAGTGATGGTGCTGCAGACATGAGTGTGCTTTTGGACCCGACCGAGGGGACTCTGAACTCTGGACTCTGATGACTGGACCCTGTGACCAAGACTGACTGACTCTGTGACAATCTCCTCATTTAGTACTTTATCTATTCCATTGCAGGAGGAGCGATTCTGTTCTCTATTCCCTAACTACCAGATTACCTCTCTACCTACTACTCTGTTCAGAATAATTGTAATATTAAATGATTATTTAAATTGGGATGATTTGTCTGAATTAATTTAGTTGGTATCAGATCCTAACAACTACAGATTTTACCTTGGCTACTACACCATGTCTGACACCAAGAAAGAGAGCATCATTGTGTGCTATATATTTATAAAGCCCTGCTGAATATATTACATGACTCCTGAGTAATAAGCCATCAATGTGTTCTGTTACTATGCACCGCAAAGATGGAACAGTTTGCAGAAAAAACTAAACTGGCTATGCTCATTCCTCAATTTAAACTGCTTTTATATAGTATTTTACTGTTTAAATGTGAGTGGACACTTTTTTTAATATGATTTTTTTACACTGATGTTGTGTATACATTTTATTGTATTTAATGTGTTTTGTGATTTTGTATTTTTGATACTTATTTTTTCTATGATCCACGTGTTTGTTTTATTGTTCTGAAGGTGTTAATTGTATGTCAGGGCACCACTGAGAATGAGAGCTCAACTGGCCTTTCGGTAAATAAAGGTGATGATGATTATCAGTAGGTAAAATTTAAAAATTCCAACCAATAATGGAACAGTTTTTTAAAGCAATCTTAACCCTGTGTACACACCACAAAATATAACTGATATCATACTGGTTTAGACTGCTACATAGCTTATCTTTGTACCACAGTATTTCATCATGATCACACGTCTTTACAACAGCGATTTCATTCATTTAAGAAAGCAACACTGCCTGTGAATTTCAAATGTACCATAGTGTTTCAGTGTAGTAACTTTTACCCACCTCCGAGTGACAACTGCATCATACAAACTCCAAATGTTATTCAGCACAAGCTGCACAAACAGTGGCTTCTTTCCTTTGGCCTGCAGCAAAAAAGAAAACATGCAAAATACAGACAAATGCAGTAACATGCACAGTCTTTATAGTGAGTACAGTTCACTGATTGCGGTGGCCAGAATTTGCTCAAAATCATATGTGACAGCAGCCTTGACTGGATGCCTGTCACTTGGGGTTGCAGATCCACCATCGAGAAAGGATAAGAAATGGTTAAGCTTTGGTTTTTGCAACACTTTGGAGCAGTTCCTTCAATTGGCTAACAATGTTAGCATCAGTATCCACCATGAACTACTTCAAGAACACAGAAGCTCTAGGTTTAGGAGTCTCCTGACTTGAACAGATCATCTGGGTGGCTGTGGCTCACGAGGTAGGGCAAGTCGTCTTCTGACCAGCAAGTTGGTGGTTCGACTCCCTGTCTCCCCGCATGCCTAAGTGTCCCTGAGCAAGACACTGAACCCCGAATTGCTCCCGGTGGCGTGACTAGCGCCGTTGTGTGGCAGCCTTGTCGTCATCGGTGTGTGAATGGGTGAATGGTGTATGATCTCCCTGTAAAGCGCTTTGGCCAGTGCAACACACTGTGAAAAATGTGCTATATAAATACAGTCCATTTACCATCT
>NW_018128218.1:201604-207812 GCF_001952655.1 Monopterus albus
GAAAGAGTGACTCAAGAGTCCTAAATCAAGAATGGGAAAGCTTAGCTGTTACAAAAAGTGTTTCCGAGCTGTGATATCCGCCAAAAGGTGCGGGTTACTAGGTTCAGACTTGGTAAAATGCCCAACATTTCGGGTTTGAGTCTGAGTTTGAGTCCGATTCTTTTTTAGCTTACGTAATGAAAGGTAACAGTGTAACTTTTATGTCTGTTTGCTACGGGGGTTGTATTTTGAAGGCTTTGCAGGCTGAAGAGCAGAAACAGTCCTCTGTATAATGCAATACATTGCAAACAGGCCAGTCCAGAAACAAAGAAAAGACGTCGTCTTGAAGACAGCAGATTTTCCTCCAACATCTCTATGTGTGTTAAGTATTAATGGAGCCATCACAGAAGTGGAAGTGACCTTTGCCAAGGGCACTGACACGACCCCAGACCATGACAGACCCTGGCTTTTGGACTTGCTGGTAACCGTCTGGATGGTCCTTTTGGTCTTTGGTCCGGAGCACATGGCGTCCATTCCTTCCAAAAAAAAAAAAACCTGAAACACTGATTGGTCTGACCACAGTGCACGTTTCCACTGTGTGATGGTCCATCCCAGATGCCTCTGAGCCCAGAGCAGTCGACTTCTGGACACTGTTGACACAGGGCTTCCTTTTGGCACAGCACAGTTTTAAGCTGCATTTATGGATGTAACTATGTATTGTAGTGCCTGACACAGGTGAGCCAAAGGAATCCTGAGCCCATGTGGTTATATCGCTTATAGAAGAGTGATGATTCTTGATGCAGTGCTGTCTGAGGGATCAGAGAGTTCGGTCATCCAGCTGAGGCTTGGTCCTCATCCTTTACACACTCAAATCCCTCCAGATTCTTTGAATCTTTTAATGATGTTATGCACCATAGAGGGTGACAGATCCAAATCCCTTCCTATCTTTCTTTGAGGAACATTGTTTTTAAACATTTCAATAATTGTCTCACACATATGTTAGCAAACTGGTTGTCCTTGGCCCATCTTTGCTCCTAAAGGGCTTGGCCTTTCCTGGATGCCACTTTTGTAAAAAATCATGATGCAGTCACCTGTTGACATCATCTGGTTCAAATGGAATCATCATTTAATTGTTTTACCTCATCACTGGCCCTGAATTGCAGCCGTCACAACTTCTGGAATGTGTTGCAGCATCAGAATTGAAAGGAGTGTTTATTTTGAATAAAAAATAAAATTGATGAGGTATCACATCAAATGTGCTGCTGTATTGTTTTCGATGTAATATAGGACAAAGATAATTGTTTTCAGTTTTAATTTTGATTTTACATACCATGCCAACTTTTTATGATTTAGGGTTGTACATATACTGAATAAACAGACAACTGTATTATGTAGTATTATAGTGCTAACTCAATGTGAGGTGTTGCTGCTCTTGCAAAAGATCAACCTAGCAGTAGCAAAAGTAATACTTCCAGTAATCAGAAGATCTATTTTAATTTTTTTAATTTTCTTCCACAATTAAAACTATGTCAGGCACAGTAGGAGGAAAAAAGAACAACAAAGAAAGACAGACTATAGTTAAGTTAAGAAAGGCTACAATCTTAGTTTATTACCTGAGCTCCTTTCATGATCTTCTTTGCTTTTGCATTGAGGTAGAAATCTCCCCACAGGGTTTTGAGTAGCACCTCTGCTTTAATACCCATTCTCTGGCTGTAGATCTGGGCAAACTGCTGGATGCTAAAAAACAGAAAATCAGACTCTTAGTCTACTACTTACATTAAATACAGGCTCACTGACAAAAGAGAAGAGCACTGATTTGTATTGCAAACAAGAGTACTGTGTTTATATTTTGGTAAACTGGTTTTACAGTCATGGCCAAACATTTTGGCACGCCTACATTTCTGTCAGATAACGCACCTCTTCTCCCAGAAAATGGTTGTAATCACAAATTCTTTGGTATTCTCGTGTTTATTTCTTTTGTTTGCATTGGAACTACACAAAAAGCCAAATCTGATCCATTCCACACAGAACTCCTAGAATGGACTGGACAGAATTATTGACACCCTCAACTGGTAGCCCACCCTTTGGGCAAAATAAGTGAAATCAGTCACTTCTTGTAACCATCAGTGAGTTTCTTCCACCTCTCTACTGGAGTTTTGGACCACTCGTCTTCTGTCAGCTGCTCCAGGTCGCAGATTTGAAGGCTTCCTTCTCCCAGCTGCTGTTCTGAGATCTCTCCACAGGAGCTCTATGGGATTTAGATCTGGACTCATTGATGGCCACTTCACAACTCTACAGCACATTGTCTGAAACCATTTCTGGTGCTTTCTGAAGTCTGCTCTGATGGAGACCCAACTTTCTAACACTGGGCCTTACATTGTGCCCCAGAATTCGTTGGTAGTCTTCAGATGCCATAATGCCATACACACAGCCAAGACATCCAGTAACTGAAGCAGCAGAGCAACCCCAAAACATCAGTGAACCTCCACCGTGTTTGACTGTAGGGACGTGTTCTTTTCTTTGAAGGCCTCATTTCATTTTCTGAAAACAATAGAATGATGTGCTCGACCAAAAAGCTGTATTTTAGTCTCATCTGTTCACAGGACAGTCTCCCAGAAGTACTGTGGTTTCCTCAGGTAAGTTTTGGCTTCTTTATGGCTCTGTGTCAGCAGTGGGACCCCTGGGTCTCCTACCATAACATCCCTTGTCATTTACATGGCGACAGATAGTGTGAGCTGACACTGTTGCACCCTGTGCCTGCAGGTCAGCTTGGATTAGTTTGGAAGTTGATCAAGGTTCTTTATCCACCATTCCAACAATCCTTCATTACAATTTGTCATCTATTTTTCTCTTTCGTCCATATCCAGGGAGATTAGCTACAGCACCATGGGCTGTAAACGTCTTGACAACGTTACACAGTGGACACAGGAACAGCCAGATCTCTGGAGACGGACTTGAGCCTTGAGACTGTCCAGGCTTTTCCACTATTGTGGTTCTCAAATCATCAGACAATTCTTTGCTCTTCTTTCTTTTCTCCATGCCCAGTGTGGTCCAAATAACACAAAGATTGAGTCACCTTTTCTCTGTTTAACTGGTTAAAAGTGTGATTTCTATGTTGCTAGAACCTGTTGGTTTCTACAGGTGAGTTTCATTACAAATTAAAGGACCATCACAGGCTGGAAAACAACTGTTTCTAATGAGTTTGACAAGGTGTCAATAATTGTGTCCAGTCCATTCTTGGAGTTCTGTGTAGAATGGACCAGATTTGGCTTTTTGTGTTGTTCTGAAGCAAACAAAGAAGTGAACATGAGAATACCAAAGAATCTATGATTGCAATAATTTTCTGGGAGAAGAGGTGTGTTGTCTGACAGAAATACAGCTTTGACTGAAGTGGAGCTTTGGTAACAGCTGAGGATCAGGGTGAACACGATTGTGCACTTGTCTGGATCTCAGCTTCCTCCCTTTTTTCTACAGAAGATAAATTCAAGTCCTGGCTTCAGAGCAGAGAAAACTAGGTTGTCTCTGCTGGTACTTAATTGGTTTATTTATAGCAGAGAGTAATCACAAGGACACAGCTACCCACAGAACTAGGTCTTCACCTCCTCATCACTGACTGCCAAACACCAAACTACTGCATGGACACTTTATGTCACCGTGTTGTTAAGTGGCTGGCTACTGTAATCTGTCAGTTACACGTAATGAAGTGCTAAGGGAAAGCACTGTGCTTTGAAAGTCCGTAACTGGGTAGAAGAATGAGGTCACTTAAGGCATCAAACAGGCTGAAGTTTGTTCTGTTTGCCCTTTGGTGGTTCTATAAATCATGTTGAAGGTCACAGTGTCACAAGTATTAAATCCAAGTTGACAGCACCATCTAGTGGACATGAAAATGTTTCTTTGGGTGTGTCTGAGACAATCAAACTGATTTTAGCTACTGATTAATTTACTGGGTTGTGGCCACATTAACAGTTTGTTAGGCCACTGGCAAAAAAATATTATGAATACACTCCCACCTCACATTTACTGTGTCACATTTAGCTTGAATTTATTTATTTCAAGTGACAATTATAAGAATATACACAATGTAAGTATGATATCCACTGAAGGAATAAAGATCTTACAATTATGGCAAAAGGGATCTAGACAAGGTCTCAAGAACAGGTAAAAATGCATGAGTCACATTAATACCCCCTAATTTGAGTTGATAATATTCTGCAGTACTTTTTATTATCATATAAATTCAATTTAATCATGTTCTGCAGGTGGCTCACATCCTTTTTGAACTCTTCCCCTCTAGACAGCGCTAGGTCACTGTATGCCAAAACAACCAGACACACAAACAGTTCCTTCTCCTGGGCCGTCACTCTGATGAAAATATAGCCCAGGTTTATATGTATAACAAGATACAGCACCACCGTGCAATAACCTTTAAGTATAATCACTGAACAGGCCAAACAGCTCTTTTTTATGTTGTTTATATGTAGATATATTTATCAATAGATTGTTGTTTTTTGTCTTCCTGTTTTTTACTTATTATTCAGTTTTTTACTCTGTTTCAGTCCTATTTTAGTTGGTGCACATTGGGAGCTATTGAACTGGACACCAATTCCTTGTATTTTTACTTGGCAATAAAGATTATGATTTATAAAAAAATAAATTAAAAGCCAACAGTATTCAAGGAACCTTATGGCTAAGGGCCTGGGGCTGATTCCATCTTTTGTTAGGAAACAATCCATTTCACATAAAACTATGCATTTTATTCGATTTAGCTTTTAATTAGTTTCAAATAAGCTTTTTGCTGGTTTTGCTTGTGGTTGAACGGGGCTTTGGATGCGGATCTTCATTTGTTATAACCCAATTCTCTACTGTTCTGTAAAGCTCTTTGAATTGGTTTTGTGTGATATTGTGTCATTTCGCATTCTGTCTGCTACTTCCTGTCCCAGACATTTATTTTGGTGATCACTTCCTGTTTTCTACATCTCATGAGGCCCAACCTTACACTGTCCATGAACACCCTCTATCACTGTGTCTTGTTTGCCTTCCCAGGGTTATCCTATATAACCAGCTGCTCTTCACATTGCCCCTCAAGCTGCTTCTCAGACATTGCTCAAGTCACAACTCTAGATATCCATAAAGTTCCTTTTTTTTTAAGAGGCAAAGGGATTATTAATTGAGGGCATTGAGTTATGTGTGTGAAGGTGTGTAGTGTGTGTGTATCCAACTCTATGCAGACTGATATTCATTACTCAAGAAAACAGAATTAAACCAAATAAACTAGGAAAGTGGAGGGGGTATAAATGTAAAGGAATGATTGCAGTAATAACATAAAGAAGAAAAGGAAAAATAATAATAATAATAATAATAATAATAATAATAATAATAATAAAGCAATATCAATCATATACACTATATACTTTTCCGTTCACATACTTATGTATGCACTCAGATATATATGTAAACACATTCATAAAACAAAAATAAATGAAATTAACAGATCAGTAAATGATTAGAAAGAGAGGGAAGAGGAGAAGAGGAAATCAAATGCATGTTCAACAAGTGCTGGCTTCATCCTTAAATAGGGGGCACCTGATTCACACCTGTTATTTCACAAAATTGATGACCTCACTGATTGAATGCCAATTAATAATAATCTTTTTTGAGTTAGTGAAATTTACAATCTCCTCAGCTAGCATGGAAGGATGCAGGGGGTTGTTGATTATATTGATCTTTAATTTAATTATGGATTCTAACTGTTGGTACCAGAGAAATTCTCCTCTCCCAACTCCGTACTTCTGGACTAATGTATTAAATGATATAAACTGGTTGTGATTTATTCGTCTGGAGTGTTGACACGGAAACTTTGGGTTTCTTGTTATTCCAGTAAAATTGTGAAGTTAGAGAATCGAGTGATTTGAACCATTTATCTGTTGGTGTTGTGGGAAGCATCGAAAACAGGTAGTTAATTTATGGTAAAGTTTTCATCTTGACTGTAGCAATTCAGCCAATGAGTGACAGTGGGAGGTTGGACCAGCGTTTAAAATCATCTTCTATCTTTTTTAGCAGAGGAGTATAGTTAAGGTTAAAAAGTTCTGACAGCCTAGCAGAAATACAAATGCCTAAATATTTAATGTTGCCAGTATGAAGTGGTAGGGGACAGTCTTGAGCTGCAGAATCCCAGGCATCTTCAGAGAGTGGCAATATGGTGGATTTATTCCAGTTTATTTTGTAGTTA
>NW_018128218.1:208008-208596 GCF_001952655.1 Monopterus albus
AATAGAGATGGTGAGAGTGGGCATCCTTGTCTAGTTCCCCGGTGGAGTATGAAACTTTGCGAGGTTATCCCATTTGTGGTTATTGTAGCTCTTGGTAATGTATATAGCATTTTAATCCAGTGGATGAAAGACTCTCCAAAACCAAACCTTCGTAGTGTGCTGAATAGAAATGACCAGTTAACTTTGTCGAATGCTTTTTCTGTATCTAAAGATACAATTATGGTGTTAGTTTGTTTTTGTTTTGCAAGGTTTATTAGGTTAAAGAGTTTACGGGTGTTATCCGAAGCGTGTCTACTTTTAATGAAGCCTGTTCAGTCTGGGTGGATTATTGCTTGGGGTAACCGTCTCTATTCTAGTGGCTAGTGCTTTGGTGATAATTTTTAGATCTGTGTTAATAAGTGACAGAGGACGGTAACTGGAAGGGTGGGTTGGGTCTTTATTGGGTTTGTAGAAAGAAATTCTTGGTAAAATGATATAGTGCTATGTTATGTATTTGCAAAACTGTTCAAATAATTGTTTAATCTGTTTGACCTTTGGAAAGACTTGACCTGTGCCCATGAACTGCTTGTGAGTAGGTGCAGAGAGAGA
>NW_018128218.1:210195-215147 GCF_001952655.1 Monopterus albus
CATGAGTCTGACCCCCTCCAACCAAAGACTCATTTATCACCTTTCAGCTTCAGCTTTGTTTATTAACCCAAGTCTGCAACACATAAAGAAGACTCTTCGAGGCACACAAGAAATCATCAATTCAGCTTGCTTAAAACCTAACATTGTCATCATTTTTATTTTAATAGATAATTTAGAATTACAATATGGTGCCACTGGCCATCTGACTTGTTGCTTCTCTCAATCATTTCATTGGTCTTAGGTCTTTCAAAAAGGTGGATACTTGGTTATATATAACCAAGGGTGAAAAGGCTCATTCTTTTCACCCTTTAAACTATTAACGAGCTGTAATTTGTGCACAGAATGTCTTTAAATGCACCAGCACAGCTTTCTAAAAGTGTAGCTCAAAACTGCTCCAGTACCAGGAGCTTGCTTAAGTAAATGTACTTAGTTATTTTCCAAAACGACTATGTTGTTGGTGTGGACTGTAATATAAAAAGGTGTTTCTGTGAAAAATGACCTGGGAGAACTGGGAGATCCTTTGTCAGGAGCCTTACATATATAAGCTTTAGCTGTACTTTAGTATTTTGTCAGCATTGTACAGTAGCTGAATAAACCTTTGTGAAGTTAGGCCTACATTGCACTACCTGCAGTAATTTTTACAGTGCCTTGCGAAAGTATTCGGCCCCCTTGAACTTTGCGACCTTTTGCCACATTTCAGGCTTCAAACATAAAGATATAAAACTGTAATTTTTTGTGAAGAATCAACAACAAGTGGGACACAATCATGAAGTGGAACGAAATTTATTGGATATTTCAAACTTTTTTAACAAATAAAAAACTGAATAATTGGGCGTGCAAAATTATTCAGCCCCTTTACTTTCAGTGCAGCAAACTCTCTCCAGAAGTTCAGTGAGGATCTCTGAATGATCCAATGTTGACCTAAATGACTAATGATGATAAATAGAATCCACCTGTGTGTAATCAAGTCTCCGTATAAATGCACCTGCACTGTGATAGTCTCAGAGGTCTGTTTAAAGCGCAGAGAGCATCATGAAGAACAAGGAACACACCAGGCAGGTCCGAGATACTGTTGTGGAGAAGTTTAAAGCCGGATTTGGATACAAAAAGATTTCCCAAGCTTTAAACATCCCAAGGAGCACTGTGCAAGCGATAATATTGAAATGGAAGGAGTATCAGACCACTGCAAATCTACCAAGACCTGGCCGTCCCTCTAAACTTTCAGCTCATACAAGGAGAAGACTGATCAGAGATGCAGCCAAGAGGCCCATGATCACTCTGGATGAACTGCAGAGATCTACAGCTGAGGTGGGAGACTCTGTCCATAGGACAACAATCAGTCGTATACTGCACAAATCTGGCCTTTATGGAAGAGTGGCAAGAAGAAAGCCATTTCTTAAAGATATCCATAAAAAGTGTCGTTTAAAGTTTGCCACAAGCCACCTGGGAGACACACCAAACATGTGGAAGAAGGTGCTCTGGTCAGATGAAACCAAAATCGAACTTTTTGGCAACACTGCAAAACGTTATGTTTGGCGTAAAAGCAACACAGCTCATCACCCTGAACACACCATCCCCATTGTCAAACATGGTGGTGGCAGCATCCTGGTTTGGGCCTGCTTTTCTTCAGCAGGGACAGGGAAGGTGGTTAAAATTGATGGGAAGATGGATGGAGCCAAATACAGGACCATTCTGGAAGGAAACCTGATGGAGTCTGCAAACGACCTGAGACTGGGACGGAGATTTGTCTTCCAACAAGACAATGATCCAAAACATAAAGCAAAATCTACAATGGAATGGTTCAAAACTAAACATATCCAGGTGTTAGAATGGCCAAGTCAAAGTCCAGACCTGAATCCACTCGAGAATCTGTGGAAAGAACTGAAAACTGCTGTTCACAAACGCTCTCTATCCAACCTCACTGAGCTCGAGCTGTTTTGCAAGGAGGAATGGGCAAAATTTAAGTCTCTTGATGTGCAAAACTGATAGAGACATACCCCAAGTGACTTACAGCTGTAATCGCAGCAAAAGGTGGCGCTACAAAGTATTAACTTAAGGGGGCTGAATAATTTTGCACGCCCAATTTTTCAGTTTTTTATTTGTTAAAAAAGTTTGAAATATCCAATAAATTTCGTTCCACTTCATGATTGTGTCCCACTTGTTGTTGATTCTTCACAAAAAAATACAGTTTTATATCTTTATGTTTGAAGCCTGAAATGTGGCAAAAGGTCGCAAAGTTCAAGGGGGCCGAATACTTTCGCAAGGCACTGTATATTAAAAAAGAGTGGGCATTCTTTCTGGAGATGAACGACTCTCCAGGAACCTCACCCTCCCACGATGTCACGCGATGTGGCTGGCTTTGCCTAGGTTAATGTTGTTTACCAATCTCTGTTAAAGCAATGCACAGCTGTTTACTGACTGTTTCTGTGACCTACATCCATCCGAATAGGACTAAGATGCTAACAAAAATGTGTGGTGAAAACATTTCAGCGAGGAATTATAAACAAGAGGAATCGTTCGCAGTGCAAGCTGACACACATTAAACGCACAGTAACAACATGCACTGTGGTTAAACTGATGGGAGAAGCTTAAACTTGTTCGTAAACTTGACTATGACCACGTCTCTAAAAAAAAAAAAAACTGCCTATAAGAGCATCGTTTCAACAGAAATACAAGTGTGCTGCCTGCCTCGTTATTACAACAAATCCATATGGCAGCCAGACATTTTATATCATCAACAATATTGTTTTCAGTGCAAGATGATTTACACATCACTACTTTGAGTTTTAATTTTGGTTTTAAATATCGAGTCAACTTTTTCTGATTTGAGGTTGTACAAACAAACTTGGAACATGAATGTGACTCTGCTCTGACGAGAGTGCGGTGGGCTACGGACAGGCCACGCCATTTAAACATCTTTAACTGACACTCAATAGAATTGAGTCAGTTGTTGTTCTGTAAAAATATTTTGTCAAAATTAATAATTTGGAGGAAATTGTACTCAAACTGATTGAACATGAAAATCAAACACACAAATGCCCTTATCCATATTTCAGACCAGTAAGATCGCTGGGCCAAAGTTAAAGATATCAACTTTCTCCCAGTGATTAGGAAATTAACTCACTCCTCCTGGCTCACAGATCCTTCTGCTTCATTTAGCACTTTGTTACTAAACTCCACACCATGCATACTACTAAGGTTGTGAATAATGCTTAAGAAGGAAACGGGCTCACCTGAAGCCCCATCCATCTATGGCGCTGGCAAAGACCACATTCCCCTGGTCAGGAGAAAAGTAGAGGCGGGAGTCGTCACTCTCCTCCAGCCCAGTGCTCCAATCATACACCTGATCTCCACTTGACGTCTCACCCTCTCTCTCCTCTTCCCTCTCTTTCTCAGCTCGCTCCTCCAGCACTTTGGAAGTGAACAACGTCCCTGTCACTGCATTCACCTACAAATAACATTCACACCAACACTTACTTACAGTGGTCTATAAAACCATACCCACCCTTCATTTTAATGAGGTAGCTGAAGACAAAACTCATTTCACTGATGGGTATTTGGCAGTGCAACAGTGGGTCTGAGAGTGTTACAGAGGAGTTGTAGTTAGACACACTGACTAGGATGTGCGCCCATCACCTGTTCCAGTATCTTCTGCAGGTGGATGTAAGCTTCCTGAGAGGAGAGCTTCAGCTCCAGGATGAGTCGGTCTATCTTATTGATGACGAGAACAGACCTGATGTTGTCCAGCCACGCCTGACGCAGCACAGCCTGGGTCTATACACAAAACATACATGTCACAACAACAGCATACATCAGCAAGTTAGCAGAATGTCTGTGGAAATGTTATTTAGCAAATTGGCTAATGTTGCATAAAATTCCCAGCAAATATTACTCTGCTGTGGGCTAGTTACTGCAGCGATGTAGCTACACTCGACGATGTGTTTTATTCAGTTTGCTCAGAGTTTCTCTCCTCCCCTCCCCTTGTTGTGTCTTGTTGCTCTCCTCTATCCACTCACCCCAACCGGTCGAGGCAGAAGGCTGCTCACCAAGAGCCGGGGTCTATCGGAGGTTTCTTCCATTAAAGGGAGTTTTTCCCTCCCCACTGTCACCAAGTGCTGCTCAGGGGGATTTGTTGATAATAATAATAATAATAACAGCAAGATCTAGACCTTACTGTGTAAAGTGTCATGAGATGACTTTTGTTGTCATTTGGCGCTATACAAATAAAACTGAATTGAACTGAATTTCAGACATGCGTTTGAACAGTATGTGTCCTATTTGTGATAGTGGAGGAGTGGGGTTTTTTTTTGCTACCCAGTCTTTTCAGAGCGCACTCTTTCTCTGCTGATATTCATAAACTGTGCTGACAGTACATGTGCCATGCCCGCCTGTCCTGCAGTGGAAGCTGACAGACATAAAGCAGGGCAGTCAACTTAGTGAGCGACATTATTTTAGTGCCCATCAGTTGAATGCTACCTAATCTGAAAAAACCTTAGAAAAAAAATCAACTGGACTTAGATTTCTAGATCGAAGATGTTTCACCTCTCATCCAAGACCCACTGTCAGCAGCATCAACTCCGTGACTTACAACATAGCCAAGCACGTGGCCACCATCCTGGCTCCTTTGGTGGGAGACACACAGCACCACATAATAAACTCCCAGGACTTCGCAAGGAAAGTCCAACAACTGCAGCTGGAGCAGGAGGAGACCATGGCCTCATATGATGTCACATCCTTATTCACTTGTATCCCCACCACAGAGGCTGTCAGGGCAGTGAAGAAGAGACTGCTGAAGGATGACATGCTAAACAACAGGATTAGCCTCACCCCAGACCATGTATGCACTCTGCTGGAACTCTGTTTAAACACTACCTACTTCCAGTTTAGGGGGCACTTCTATAGGCAACAACACGGCTGTGCTATGGGCTCCCCAGTGTCTCCTATAGTTGCCA
>NW_018128218.1:215726-224898 GCF_001952655.1 Monopterus albus
CATGGCCCAACACAGGAGGGCCAACTCCAGTGGACCAGAGTCAGCAGTCCACCTCCACCTGAAGGACAAAGGACATTCTTTTGAGGACAGTGAAGTCCAGATCCTCTCCAGAGAACATCGCTGGTTTGAGAGAGGAGTTAAGGAAGCTATTTTTGTAAAAATAGAACACCCCTCACTAAATAGGGGTGGTGGAGTAAGACACAACTTGTCTTCCATCTACAATCCTGTTTTGAGATCTCTGCCCAAACATGCCCACCAGGACAATAGGCGTCGGTCGACAGGGGAGGGTCTAAAGACAGGTAACGACTCTCAGATACTGGGCTGTAACGACTCAGTCGTTAAGGGACATGGTTGGCCTTCAAAGGACTGAAACCACACCGAGGGAGATAAATATCTCCAGCTCCACACCAGTCAGTCAGAACTGATGAAGCCTCTTGGATGAGAGGTGAAACGTCTTTGATCTAGAAATCTAAGTCCAGTTGATTTTTTCTAAGGATTTTTCAGTTTACTATGACCTGGATGACTGAGAATCTGCACAGACAAAGCTACCTGATGACTTGGTGAATTTCATAATCGGTTTCACGTTCACAAAGGGTCCGGTGGAGTATGGAAAGTGGAGCAAGCAGGCAGAGGGAGGGCTGGGCAGAGCGGAGGTGACTGATTCTAGAGCCTTTCAAATGTTACAAATTTCACCTTTAAGTTTATTTTTGGCAAAACAAGAGTTTTTACTATATTAACATATGATTCTATTGAAAAATGTCCAGCGAGAAACATGCCATCTTCAATACACTCATTTTTTACAGAGTACCGATAGAGAGCTTTGTCACATCCTCCTTGAATCCAAGTGAGCATTTGTGCCAAATTTGGAGGAAAAAAAAAATCCTTCAAGGTGTTTGAGATATCGTGTTCACGAGAATGAGGCGGATGGATGGAGAACCTGAAAATCTGTGTCTTCTGTCAAACTGCTGCTAACATGGAGGCGTAACAAAAAATGTGTTATTCCCCTATGTCATGAGTATCTTCCTGCAAATCTTGCCATTTTGTTGTCTATGGAGCAGTTAAGCCATATCGTATCTATGTACAATAGCATTTTTCCCTTTTCCAACATAGGCCAAACAGTGTAAACTAAACAGAACGTGAATAACAGATTCAGTAAGGGAAATGAAGTTTAACAAATCCAGGTATTTATCCATCTTGGACCCAGATCCAAAACAGAACCAGCTATTGAACTTCGTCCCTATCAGAAAAGGTCCTGTAACAACTTCAATGCTCATATCATTATCAGTCCAATGCATCCTGAGCTAAGTTTGGGCTAAGGGTGATTTCCTCTGTGGGTACAGAGAAATGTTCTCTTACACACAGAATGCAGATTTAGTATGTTCACAGGAAACAATGTGAACCTCCAGTAAATAAAGTGTTTCTTCCTAGCACGATAACAGGTTACAAAATGAGACAGTGAGTCAACAGAGATATTTACCTGTGGACACACTCCCTCCACAGCATCAACAACTACAATGGCACCGTCACATAACCTGACAGCAGTGGAAACCTCTGAGGAGAAGTCAACGTGACCAGGGGAGTCGATCAGGTTCAGTAAGTACTCCTGGTCTCCTGAGGAGACAAGGGACACATAAACACTATTTAGAGGCCCCTCCTCAAAAGAACACTTTGCTCTGACTGCCAAGAAGCCCAGCTTTTATTCACATTAGAGTCAAAATCCAGTTCAGTAACACTGGAGCTCAGATGAGGCAACTAACTACTATTTACATGAATGGTTATCTCTTTATTTATATTCAGTTTTAATGGTATAACAAACCAACAACAGTCAGCACTGAGCTGAACTATTTCCTTGGAGACAATAGTATTAAAGCTAAACACCATGACACAGCTGAAATGTATTCCTTCACATCACAGCATAATAAAGAAGAGCCATCAAACAAGGATCACTCTGAGTGCTTTAGGATTCATAACTGCTGTAATATAAATAATACATTTACCATCAAAAACTTTAAAGAAAATTCCTTGGATCTGTCTACTGGAAAGCAAAAATCAAAAAAGGCCATATAAAAATTCCACACAAAATCCAAAGGTGCCAAAGCACCCTGAGGCAAAGCCTGTAAATTAAGAACAGACTTAGAACAAATCATCCCAGATTCAGTCCTGGAGTGGACTAAACAAGAGGGCATATAACAGCGAGGCACATTAAAGTGTGGACTTTACTTCAACCAGTACAAAGTAGCCTTACCATTTGCGAAGTGCAGAGAGATGGCACTGGATTTCATGGTGATTCCTCTGATCTGTTCATCCTCTCTGCTGTCCAGATACCTCAGCTGGCAGATTAGCACATCACAAACAACCACAAATAATGGCTAAGCAAGAGTGAAATGCAGCACAGCACGTGCAGGTCATACAGCATCGCTGTCAAAAAGTCTCTCCAACAATAAAGTCACTTACCTTCCCAGCCAAGCGACTGGATATGATACCATTACTTGCCACTAAGCGGTCAGCCAGAGTCGTTTTACCTGCAAAAACACAGGTGTTTCCAAATGGTTTCACCGACATACAGTAGAGCTGACAGTACAGACTATCCAAACACAAACCATTTAATGTGTTCACAGAAAATAACCAGTTACTAATGTTAAAAGATTTGCTGCTTTTCTCTGTTTTATCTCATTTTAAATCAAATGTATTTAAGTTCAAAACTGTTAGTCAAACAAATAAGCAGAAGATGTCACCTTGGGCAACAGTAAACTATGATTTTTTTATTATTATTTGTTACTGTTTTCTGACATTTTATATACTAAAAAATTAACCTACCAATTTAAGATAAAATAGAGATTAATAAATAATGAGTTTACTCTGTAAAAACAACCCTAAACTTCATTAGCCCCTGTTTTACCCCATGCCCTCAACAATGGTAATAAAACCATAACATAATTTCCTTATGACACAATTCCAATGCCTAAATTAATTCAAACCAATGTAATCAATAATTAAAGTTGAGCTAAAAAACTGTGATGCTGTGATATTAATTTCACTCGTACCTCATACTACCAACCCTACATCCAATCAAATGTCACTAAATTGAACATGTCTCTAAATGAATGCTTTGCATCATACACTGTATAAAAAGCTGTTACATGGCTTGCACCTGTAGGATTTGGCATCTGGTGAATCAGCTTACAGTAATAAAGCAAAATATAAACTGATTATATATTTAATGACATATGCAGAGTTTTAAAGTACGTTTTCGAGATGTTGAGTTAGTCACACTGTAGGTGCTTCATCCCCAGACAAGCAGGTAAAACGTATCTCGACCAACTTGAATTTGGCTTGCCACGTCTACATAATAAAGAAGAAAGCACATCTGGAGTTAAATGCAGCAATACAAATGTTACTCACCATGATCAACGTGTGCCAGAATGCACAGGTTTCTGATGTTGGCAGGGTTTCTCTGCAGTGCAATGATCTTATCCAGGCTGGTGCGTCCCATGGCGAACACCTACAACAAATGACAACATTGAACGTAACCAACTTTAAACCGCTGCTTTGTTACTAATAATAACATACTAGGGTAAAGTCATACGGTGATAGTATAGCGGCGTACAGTACATGACCTTATTTTAAGTGCTTTGCTGTTACTAACAGTTTTAGCTAGTGTCTGCTGTGTGGTGGAGGTGAACAGTTCAACGCAAAGCAGTCAGTGGTTCAAAACGTAGATATTCCTAACTGGTCACAGTAAAATGAACACAATGGGTGAAACTACACTGTATATGGGGTACTGATATGAGTGTGAACTGTGACAAGTGCTATGTGCTAACACAGCAGCTAGCCTAATCTAAACTTCTCACAGAAAGCGAAATGAGCTCTAGCATCCATTCTAAAGTCTCTACACAGCACAACACCACCACCACTATCATGTACTACACGGCTGTGCTGCGTTTAATACCACAGTAATTTGAAAATAAGTACACATTTTTGAGACCCATGGACCTTACAAAACTCACGTTGTTTTCCCGGAAGATGATGACACGTTAGCCACGCCCATTTTTCCTTACATTGGTGCTGCATTCAGGTACATGCGCAAAGAGCAGATTTATTCATAGACCACTTTTTATTTGCTGCCTACTAGTCAATTACATTTACAAAAGGGAATACTCATGATTATTTCCTTAAAATACCGTTCGATTCACCTTTTAGCTTGTAATGCAGGACACAGCGGTATTCAAATGAAAAAACTGTTTCTACTATTAAGAAAGTGTGCGTTCACTCGTAAAACAAAAGGTAACAAAAAGTTGGAACGCACCAAATTCCTCAGTGCTGTGACGTTCTGTGGCTTAGAAGATACGGTTCACTGACAATTACAATTACATGGTTTAAGAAGAAGTGTGTGATGCCAATGTTTAATATCATTACAAAAATATGAATCAGTTCCATACTCAGCTTAATGAATGAGGTGGACCATATGACACAGGAGCAAGCAGGGGTGTGGCTAATCTGGGGCACAGGCCCCCCATTACTCAAATCACACATCTTTTTTTTTCTTGAATAGCTACTGCATGAACGAAATGTGCTATACGTTGTGCTATATGAATTTACCTTGCTTAGACCACTATTCCACTGCCATACTGCTGCTTCTGAAATTGGTAAAGGTAAAAATGTAGCAATATTAATTTGTATGAAAATATTTACTTCAACATACATTAAGAACATTCTCAACATATTTTTATAACATAAAAGCCTGGCTCTGTTTTGCACATTTTTTTGCATTCTTTTGCAAAACACAATCTAATCATTTTTTTGTAACTCACAAGTCCCCATAACATATCAGTGCTCCAGTTACTTCAAAACTGTATTGTGCAATGGACAGTGGTGACACATCTCTCTCCACAGAAGTCCCTGCACAGACAGCTTCCTTCACACATTCCCTTCCTGCCTCTGGTTCACATTTGTTAAATGTGCATAAAACAAACATTATTTGGACTATGTGACAAGAGTGTCAAATATTATGTTATAAGTCACAGCCGGCTATGTGTGATATGCATCTATTTACTTCAGGAGCCCATGGCTGCTCATTTTGCTCATTTCCAGCCATTTAATGTTTAATCATGGGTACCTGTAGATTAGCTTGGCTCCCCTCTTAACTCCAAATATTCTGTAATTATTTCAGAATGATAAAACCAGAGAGCCTCTTTCTAAAAACGAGAGAATAGTTTGTGAATGCACACACCTCTTGCTACCACTGTTGTGCCGCAAGTGGACAGCACAATGATGTGAATGTCTCCTCCATAGATAGGTAAACAACAGTATATGTGTCGATGAAAAGAGATATGTAACACTAAACAAAGCGGGTAATTGAGAAACCCCATATTTTAATTGGCATAATGCAGACATAGTAACTTTTCCAGCCTTACAACAATTCTCTCTACCATTACAGAAACGAGGCATTAACAGACATGCAAAACGTTTTTTTTTAAACTTACCATTAAGTCCCACAGAGTAGTGGAAACATCACTTCCTTGAAAGTAGCTCCAAGGTTGGTAAATACAACCGGTGGTAGCTGTGTCGTCCCCCCACACAACCACATACAGTCCCAAAGTAGTGAAATTAATTCCAACAGGTAGCGTAGCTCCGACAATAACATCATGGGTCATTAATCCTCTCGTTAACCAGCAACACTCACATGCAGCAGACACACTGGCCTCAAGCAGTCTAAACAAACAGGTACTGTGCTCTGGGGGATTTCCAGCATTGATTAGCTGATCACTAACTGCAGCGGTAGCTTCACTAGTGGCTGCTTGTAGGTTAGACCTGGTCAGGTAAAACAGCGAGTCCCTGTACGGGAACATTCTCAGACATGCAGGAACCTCAGGCCCTGTATTTTTCTCCACATCCTCTGGTCACAGTGCAGCAGCAGGAGTGAAAATATATATATTTTTAAAACTGGGCACAAGTGTGATGGAAAAATTAATATTAGCATCTTAGCTGTTGCTATGCTGTTTTTATGTATAGTTGTTTGTGTGCTTGTGAAACTAGACAAACTTCTGTGTCAAAGTGTCTTCAGTGAAAAGCATGACATTGTATGGATGTTAAACCAGACAGCTTCTTTCCTGTGTGACAGACGTTTCCTTAAACCTACATATGACCTTAACTGACCGAAACCACAAGCAACACTCATAATGATTTATAAAAGGAAATGCAGCTCTCTGCTCAAGGAGCTTCTCCTTCAGACTGTTATGTTTGACACTCTGTGTGAGTTCGCTCCTTCCTGCAGGAATAAATGCACATCAACCTCCAGAGTTGGTATCAAGTTTTATTTTGCATTCACCAAATCCTGATAAGACCATTTTTGCCATAACAGCAGTCTAAAAATTCCACTTTTACAATGGCACTGTTGGATGCCAGGCAAGTTCACATGATCGAGCAACAGCCTGGAGATTATGACCAATCAAGAAAATCTTTAAACTATCAGGTAACACTTAATTTTGTTAGAAAAAAGGTCTCACGAGCGAGAGTTTGCGAGACTTGTATAAACAGGGTTACTTTTGCCTAGAAATACTAGAACATACATACACCTCATTTTTTGATCTTTAGGTCACAAGTAAGATGATAATTCACCATTGTAACATTGTAGATAAGTCAAAACAAGGAAAAGCCATAAGCCTTTCATGTCGTACACCGATAAATAGCATTTTAAGACTAATTCAACTTCTCATTTCTTTTGTTTAGTGCACCATACATGGATTGCTGCTTGTGCACCTAACTGCACCAGCTGGCAGTTGTAAGACATGCTGTCAGGTTTGCCCGGTTGCACCTCTTTTCTCACTCCCCTCACTCTGTTTTCTCTCCCTTTACCTGATTACGTTATCCTCTACACCTGCTTGTCACCAGCTGCACCTGATTAGTTTCTCCCTATTTTAGTCCCTGCTCTTCGTTCACTCCCTTGCCAGTTCTATCTAGCTTTTCGTTTGTTCCCCGTCGTTCTTTTGAATCTGTATTTAGTGTTTTGTGTCTCTTCTCTCCAGCTGCTTAGATTACATTCCCTTTTTTTTTTTCCATCAGCCGCTCCTTCGGACCACGGACCTCCTCCACTCTGCTCTTCACCACCCCGCAGGTCGATGCACAGTCTACCACTCACCGTATGTACTATTTATGTTTATCTGCAGTTGCACCTAACCCGACCAGTCCAGGAGTGAGTCCCAATGTCCGCAGCCCGGTTGTCTTCTCATCATCTTCATCATTGACTGTGTACACTCCTATGCTCGACACCCGGTTCCATTGTTCCTCTGTTCATTTGTCACTTATACAGCACTGTAAATAAACTACACTGTCTGCACTGAAGTCAGCCACCTGGGTCCGTCTATTTTTGTGACTCGCTCACTGTTGTGTTCGAGCAGTCCTTACACATGCATACAGTACATGCACACTGTGGTGTACAAACGCTGACCATTGCGCCTCAGTTTGTATTTTGTTTTGACATAATGGGTAAGAACAAATCAGTTATTTTCCCTTGTTATCAGTCTAAATTAATCCACTACCAAAATTAAGGAGCTTGTTAAAACTCAAATGTGTGGTTTTACTGGGGCACAGCAGATCAATACTGGGGCACATGGCCCAGTAGAAGGAATCTAATAACTCCAATGGGAGCAAGAAATCCAACTGATGCTGAGGTTTTGGTCCTAGGGCCTGTGCCACCCACGACAAGCCATCAGCATCACTACATTGCAAACAAATGACTTCTTCTCTGTTATTAAAAGGTTGTTCTCAACAGCTTTTTGGAGGAGAAATAGGGCAAATACAAAAAGGTAGGAACAGGTTAGATTTAGTTTATTTGCTTTTGAATTTGAAGAGGTCCTAATTCATATTTAAATACAATAAACAAAAATTAAATTAAATTTAATTAATTAAAAATTAAATATACTTTTGCAGATATAATTTATAGCAAGAATAAAACTTTATTACAGAAACTAAATACTTTATGATCCAAAAGTAAAATAAGTGGTTATTTTTTTAAACCAAAAAAGAAGAAAAAAACTTTTGATAAGATGTTGTTCCAGATAAATACTTATGTGGAGAAAAACTGTTTTGAGTGACCATGCTAATTGCATTTGTCAATGGAAATGTGATCATTTGAGAAGGAGTTTTGCGATACTGTACCCATAGTAACAAAAAGTTTAGACCCCCAATTGTGGAGAATGCATACTGTTGTAAGCAACAAAATTCCAGACTAAATTAGGATTTCTGAGTTAACTTGAGATCCCTGC
The DNA here is from genome assembly GCF_001952655.1 of Monopterus albus. Classification (NCBI taxonomy): domain Eukaryota; kingdom Metazoa; phylum Chordata; class Actinopteri; order Synbranchiformes; family Synbranchidae; genus Monopterus; species Monopterus albus. The sequence continues at coordinate 223,991 of NW_018128218.1, forward strand.
AGCTTTAGTGATCAGATTTAACCATGAGATAAGTTTTCTCTTTGTTTCCTCAATAAATGGAATGAAATTCAAACCAGATCTGAAATTACAGTATGTTTGTGCCCAAATAGGTAACATCATTTTTATGAGGACATTGTAGATGTAGGAGGTTGAGCAATATTTAATGTGCATTTGTTCCCATTTATTGATATTAATATTTGCTGTGAGCTTCCATGCCACTGTTTGAGGTAGCTGGCATGAGATTAAACTAGCACTCATGCAAGGTAAGATGAGATTTATTGTGCAGTAACAACAAAAGTGTCAGGTTTGCCCGGCTGCACCTACTTTCTCACTCCCCTCACTCTGTTTTCACTCCCTTACCCTGATTACGTTATTCTTTACACCTGCTTCTTACCCCCGGATTACCACCAGCTGCACCTGATTAGTTTCTCCCTATTTAGTCCCTGCTCTTCGTTCACTCCCCTGCCAGTTCTTTCTAGCATTTCTCAAGCCCGTTTGTTCCCCGTTGTTCTTTTTGATTCTGTGTTAGTATTTTGTCTCCTTCTCTCCAGCTGCTTAGATTCATTCTCTCCTCGCCACAGTCGCTCCTTCGGACCACGGACCTCCTCCGCTCTGCTTCATCTCCACCCTGCAGTTATTGATGGGCAGATGAATCTTCATGAAGCATTGAAGCCTTTCATCCAATTGGTTCACTCCAGCGCAAAGTGTCTTGAAGCTTCATTTGCTCTAGGAGGACATCTACTGGATGCAACAATATCAGTTGGCATGAATTTGAAGTGTGTGGCATTTTGCAGAAAGCCTGTGAATAAAACTGTATGCAAAATAAAGACGTATGCAAAACATGTATATTGTAGTGATGGCAGTATACTGTGTGTGTGTGTGTGTGTGTGTGTATATATATATATATA
>NW_018128218.1:231457-233244 GCF_001952655.1 Monopterus albus
TTTTAGTGAACTAGTCCCCTTGATTTTAAACAGTGCTCCAGTTGGCTGACACAGTAAATACTGATCAGTGATTCAATGAACACATAGGGTGATATGTAGATATGTAACTACATAAACATAAACACAACTGTGAGATTAAAATATATAAACTTATGTATGCTATATAATGAAAACCCTAACTAATTATATTCATTTCTATCTAAAAATGAAAATCACCCTAACAATTAGAGAAACTACACAGACTGTGCTACTAGGTTGGGACTTTTTGCTGAAAAATCATGCTTTACTTGACCTCAACTGTGCAGAGCTTCAACTGTGGGACTTACCAACAAAGACTTTGTTCCTACATGCTGCAATGTGTCACTGGCCGTGGCTGTGACCCTGCCACCTCTCAGCGAGCCGGGGGTCTTCAGCGCTCCTCTGTTGGACGGACGAAACCGCAGTGTCCAACACAAAACAAAGTAAAGTCAAAACAGGCATTTTTCTTGACTTCGGACATTCTGTGAATAAAACAATCAAATAAGCAAGAAACTAAAGCTCAGATTTTGAATCCTACTGGACATGATATTTCACTGACCCGAGGGCTGCACCTGGGGGAGTTATACTCAGTGGACGAGTCTGATTTCCACTCGTTCCACACTCCGGCTGATGTGGCTGCAGTGTCTTCTACCACAGCTGCACCGCCCATTTCGCTGGATAAGTCACCTATTTCTGGATAGGAGAAAGCTGAGCTGTCAGCCGTGCTGTGGGACTTCTGTGACATCTTCAGCTCATCCAAGCAGAACCTTGGTAAATGTGGTCTGGTGAAACATTACATCCGAACGGGTGATCAGGCCCCCATCAAACTGCGTGCACACCGTGCTTCTCCTGAAAAACGTGCAGAGAGTGACAGACTAGTGGCTGATTTGCTAGCAGATGGTGTGATCAAGGAGAGCTACAGTCCTTGGGCCTCCTCGGTGGTGTTGGTGAGGCATCTGGCGTTTCTGTGTGGATTACAGGCGTTTAAACAGTGTGACTATTAAAGACTCTCACCCTCTGCCACGTGTGGAATGTGGACGACACTCTGGGTGCATTGTCTGGGGCTGTCTGGTTCAGCACTTTGGACTTTTCTAATGGTTAGTGGCAGGTGGAGGTTGCTGAGGAGGACCGTGAAAAGACGGCTTTTACGACTGGACAGGGACTCTATCAGTGGCGGTCTATGCCGATGGGCCTCTCCAATGCCCCGACCACATTTCAACGATTGATGGAGCAAGTCCTCAGAGGGCTCCCATGGCACATCTGCATGATGTACCTTGATGACATTTTGATCTACAGTACGACCTTTGAGGAACACCTTTCTAGCCTCAAAGATGTTTTCTTTTGGATCCAGGCTGCGGGGTTGAGACTGAACCCACGCAAATGTCATCTTGCTCAGGATCATGTTGTCTTCCTGGGTCATGTGGTCTATCAACAGGGTCTTCAACCCGACCCCAAAAATACAGAAAAAGTTTTGAACTGGCCAGTTCCCCGTTCTCCGTTCTCCTGAGAGCTTTTGTGGGACTGTGTTCTTACTACAGGTGATTTATTAAGGACTTTTCAAGCACTGCTGCCCCGCTGAACCATCGCATTTGTAAAAATGTGCCCTTTGAGTAGTCCACTGCTTGTGATGAGTCTTTTCACCACCTGAAGCAGGTATTGTCGTCCGAGCCTGTAGTGATACTGCCTGACTTCAGCATGCCCTTTAAAGTGTACACAGATGCTTCTAACATGGCTGCTTGCGCTGTTCTCCCCCAGGACATGGATGGGCG
>NW_018128218.1:236285-252532 GCF_001952655.1 Monopterus albus
AAACACGTACATCCAAGGGAATCCAAAGTGCGTAGTCCATAGGGAAAGTCCGATAAGCCGATACACATAAGCAGTCCGAAATAAGAGGGCAAGGCAGAACAGGGTAATCCAAAAAACAGTCCGAGTCAGAAACACAAATACCAAAAACCGAATATAATGCTGGAAAGTCAGAGCTGGGGTCTAGAACAATCTGGCAGCGTCTTCCCATGAGGACGCTGCCTAAATAGAGATGTGAACAGGTGCACATAATAATGAAACAGGTGAAACTAATGTGAGTGATGAAGAACGTAAAGAAAAGACCAGAAGTAAGGTGAAACGAATCAGGAAATAGTGTCAAAATAAAAGCTGGACAGGAAGCAACGGAACCGAATCGTGACACTCAATTGGATTATTGTGCACAAGGAGGGACAGTGTCACATGACTGCGGATGCGCTTTCCCGCCGCCCTGAGACATCGGACATGAAGGTAGCGAAGGACGGTGGTCCCACATCACTGCACGGGAATGTGGTGAGTGCTGATCATGCAGCTGTTGATATGCCACGTTCTTCTGTTGTCACTGATTCTGCGGCTACTGCAGCAGAGAACCCACAGCACAGGCCTGGCAGCATGTCTCCCTTCTCTGCTTTGTCTCATAGCTAAGCTGACATCAGACCCCGACATTAGGACCGTTTTGGACTGGGTGTCGCGATCCCACAGGCCTCCAAGGTGGAAGTTGAAGGGGGCTTCTCTGTGGTTGCGTAGACATTGGACTGAGTTCCACCGTCTATCATCGATGGCATGTTATGCCGCTCAGTGAACGTCTCTCTCACTGGTAATCCTGTGGTCCTGTGGAGCGCTTCAACAGGACTCTGATTGATCAACTGGCTAAGACTCTTTTGACTTATGGGGGGGAATGGGATGACTATGTGAAGCATGTAGCTTTTGTGTACAACACCACTACTCATTCCTGTACTTGCTTTACACCATTCTTCTTGACCCATGGTCGGGAAGCACGGGTTCCCTCTGATGTACTGTTACCAACTCGTGCTCTTGATACTCAGGTTTTGGGTTCACATGCTGAGTTTGTTTCTTCATTACTGGAGAGCCTGAGTGTTGCCTTCAGTGGTGCACGAATGTACAGTGAGATGGCTCATGATCGTCAAAAAACTGTATCACGACGAGGCCTCGCGTCACCGGCCTTATGAACTGGGTGCTATGGTGTGGCTGAGCAACCCGGTTGAGAGCCGCATGAAGCTGGCACCTCATTGGAAGGGACCTTACCAGATTATATAGGTCATGGACTCATGTGGTGAACTGGGACTGACTTATAGGATTGTCAATCCTTTTGATGCTAATGAGAAGGCTCAGGTGGTGCATTATAATAGGTTGAGACCTTATTCATTGCCTGTTACTCACAGCCAGCCTTTGTCTGATGTTCACAGTCAACCTTCTGTGTCTATGGAGTCTGGGGTCTCTGGTGGAGCAGGGCTGACTTCTCCTCAGACCGGTTTGAGTGCTTTGTCTGACTCATGGTTTTCTTGTGAGTCGTTTGGGTCAAGTGTTAGTAGAACTGGGAGAGCTTGTAGACCTGGCCATTTGAGGGACTTTGTGATGTTTTAGTTTGACTTTGCCTCTGTGTATGGGACAGTGTTCATGTGTGTTTAATCTCCCATACGGTTCACGTTTAAGAGTTCAGAGGGTGATTTTTTTGTTTTGTTTTGTTGTGTAGCATGTCGAGTAATAAACGGGGACGTTTATTTGTGGGGAGGGGACGTGTGTAACAGACTGTTTAGTGTTATGTCTCCCCGGTGTGAATGTGCTGGTGCTCTCTTTCTGGGCTTAGTAAACTATTATGGTAAATATGTGTTGGCTCCCCTCTACCAGTTACTACACAAGAACTGCCCCTGGAAGTGGCAGCAAGCTCAGGAGACAGCTTTCCAGCAGGTTAAGGGACTACTACACTCTGAACGATTGCTGGTGCACTTTGATCCAGAACGAGAGGTGGTCCTGGCCTATGATGCGTCACCCTATGGGGTGGGGGTGGTGTTGTCACACAGGATGGATGGCAAACAAGAACAGCCAATTGCATATGTATCACACACTCTCAGCAGCGGAAATAGGTTACTCGCAGTTAGAAAAAGAGGGACTGGCAGTAGTTTTTGCAGTCAAGCGCTTTCACCAGTACCTGTATGGCTGTCCTTTTATCATCTTCACACAGACCACAAACCCCTGATGGGTCTTTTTGGTGAGACGAAAGGCATTCTTCCAATGAAATCAACTGGACTTAGATTCCCTAAACTGGAAGTAGGTGGTGTTTAAATAGAGTTCTAGTAGAGTGCATACATGGTTTGGGGTGAGGCTAGTCCTGTTGTATAGCGTGTCATCCTTCTGCAGTCTCTTCTTCACTGCCCTGACAGCCTCTGTGGTGGGATGCAAGTGAACAAGGATGTGACATCATATGAGACCATGGTCTCGTCCTGCTCCAGCTGCAGTTGTTGGACTTTCCTCGCGAAGTCCTGGGAGTTTATTATGTGGTGCTGTGTGTTTCCCACCAAAGGAGCCAGGATGGTGGCCACGTGCTTGGCTATGTTGTAAGTCACAGAGTTGATGCTGCTGACAATGGGTCTGAGTGGGGCTCCTTCCTTGTGTATTTTGGGTAGGCCATAAATGCAAGGGATGGCCTCCCCGGGGTATAGTCTGTAGTATAGTCCAGGTCGATAACTCCCTCCTTTTCCAGCTTCTGTAAACAGTCTATAACCTTCTTCTTGTAGCCACTGGTGGGGTCCCTCTTCGGTGCTTCATAGGTGGTGGTGTCACTGAGGAGGTGAACTCGGAAACTCTGGTCTGATAGTCAGTTGAGTTTAGGACTACTGTGCACCTGCCGTTGTCCGATGGAAGGATTGTGATGGTTTCATCCTTCTCTAGTGCACCTAAAGCCCTCCTTTCCTCAGGGGGTAAGGTTTGGGGGTGGGAGCTTGGCACTGGCCCGAGTGGCTGTGACCTTCATCCTCAGTTCTTCCACCTCTGTCATGGCCAGTTTGGCCTAATGGCTGTCTCTGTGGCTGTGATGAAGTCTACCACAGGGATTTGTTTGGGTGTGACCGCAAAATTCCATCCCTTGGCTAATACCGCTTTTTCCGTGTTTGTGAGTTCTCTGTCAGAGAGATTTTTGACCCATTTGTCATGCAATGGTTGTGGGTTGTGCTCCTCCTTTCTCCCCCAACCATGAAACATCTTCGATCTAGAAATCCAAGTCCAGTTGATTTTTCCTAAGGTTATTTCGGTTTACTATGACCTGGATGACTGAGAATCTGCACAGACGTGAAGCTCTAAAAGTAAAAAGTAAAAAAAAACAAAAACTCATTGCTCTGTAGACCCTGCTCAAACTAAATGTCCAGACTGAACATATGCAATAAACTCTGCTCCTCTGTAAATCAGTTACATCAGACAAAACTTCAGTGACACCCAAGCTGGTTTCAGACCTCTGGGACGCCAAGACTTCATAATGAAGCGAGTCAATAATACACAATTAAATGTGCCACAGAAACGGGGCCCCCAGTGGTCCTAGCAGGGCACTCTGGGAACCACGGCTCAGACCAAGTGTCAGGATGTCTCTTCACCCCAGACCATGTATGCACTCTGCTGGAACTCTGTTTAAACACTACCTACTTCCAGTGGCAGCAACATGGCTATAGGCAGCAACATGGCTGTGCTATGGGCTCCCCAGTGTCTCCTATAATTGCCAACTTGTACATGGAAGAAATTGAGGAGAAAGCCCTGGCTTCCTTCACTGGCACCACTCCCAGCCATTGGTTCCACTACGTGGATGACACATGGGTTAAAATCAGGACCCAGGAGGTAGAAGCTTTCACCAAACATATCAACTCTGTGGATGACAACATCAAATTCACTCGTGAGGACGCCAGAGATGACTGTCTGGCCTTTCTGGTTTGTGCAGTCCACTTGGGAGGGGACAGAAGCCTGAAAGTAGAAGTACATCGGAAACCTACACACACGGACCAATACCTGCTTTTTGACTCACACCATTCACTTCAACACAAACTGGGAGTCATCAGAACTTTAAATCACAGGGCAGAGGAAGTGCCTACAACTGCAGAAGGGGCCAAGAAGGAAAAGTTACACATCCAGAACTCCCTTAAGGCTTGTGGATACCCTAAGTGGGCCTTCACCAAAGCAAGGAAGAGGCCCAACACCAACAGGGAGAAACCAGAAACAAGAGGGGATAACACTGTCATCCCTTATGTGGCTGGTTTATCAGAGAAGTTAAAAAGGATCTTTTACAACCACAATATCCCAGTTAACTTTAAACCAGGGAACACCCTGTGGCAGAGACTGGTCCACCTGAAGGACAAAACACCCAGACATAAACAGAGTGATGTGGTGTATGCAATTAAGTGTAGTCAGGAGTGTAACGACTTGTACATTGGTGAAACTAAGCAGCCGCTTCACAAACGCATGGCCCAACACAGGAGGGCCAACTCCAGTGGACCAGAGTCAGCAGTCCACCTCCACCTGAAGGACAAAGGACATTCTTTTGAGGACAGTGAAGTCCAGATCCTCTCCAGAGAACATCACTGGTTTGAGAGAGGAGTTAAGGAAGCTATTTTTGTAAAAATAGAACACCCCTCACTAAATAGGGGTGGTGGACTAAGACACAACTTGTCTTCCATCTACAATCCTGTTTTGAGATCTTTGCCCAAACATGCCCACCAGGATAATAGGCGTCGGTCGACAGGGGAGGTTTCAAAGACAGGTAACGACTCTCACCGATGTGCAGGATGGTTGTCTCCTCTGGGGATCCAGAGTGATTGTTCTCCCTCCAGGGCGCTGACAAGTGATAGAGGAGTTGCATGTGGCGCACCCAGGCACATCACGGATGAAAAGTCTCACCAGGTCATTTGTAGTGGCCAGGAATGGACAAGGCTCTGGAAGATAAGGTCAGAACATGTTCACAATGCCAGAATAGCCAAAAGTTGCCCGCACCAGCTCCACTACATTCATGGGAGTGGCCAAGCCGTCCTTGGTCCGGCCTCCACATAGATTTTGCGGGCCCGTTCAAAGGGGACATGTTTTTAGTGCTGGTAGACACTCCCATTCCAATTGGCTAGAGCCACATATCATGTCAAACATCATGGCCCCCACTACCACGGAAAAACTCAGAAGTGTCTTTGCTACGCATGGTTTACCAGAGACCGTAGTGTCGGACAATGGCCCCACTTTCACCAGTGAGGCTTTCCGAGAGTTTATGGAGAAAAATGGCATCCGACATGTCCGCACAGCTCCGTATCATCTGGCCTCAAATGGCTTAGCGGAGTGAGCGGTGGAGACTCTGAAAGAGGAATTGAGGAACATTCAATGGAAATTAAGCTATCTTGCTTCTTATTCCAATACCGGATTACCCCACACATGACAACCGGGGTGTCCCCAGCAGACATGTTGCTGGGGAGGAGACCTAAATCTCACCTGGATATCCTTCACCCAGACATAGGAGCAAAAGTTGTCCAGAGGCAGGATAAGCAGAAAGACCAGTGGAACTAACACGCTAAAGTCAGACATTTCAAACCAGGGGACAGTGTATTTTTCAAGAACTCTTCCCAAGGACCAGCATGGCTACCCGGTGTCATCGTGCATGAGACTGGAACGGTGACTTTCCTAGTGGATGGGGAGGATGGCCAGCAGAGCCATGGGCGCCAGGATCATTTGCGGAGTTGCCCAAAGATGGCAGTGGAACGGTTGCAGAGTGATGCGTTGGGGGACTTTGGGAATAGCTTGGAGGTCGAGGAGCAGGACGCACCACAACCAGCTGAGGGTCTGGGTGTACAGGCCGAGGGTCTGTCAAAACAAACTGAGGATCTTGCAGCTCAGTCCGCTCAGCTAAGCGGTGCACCTGGAGAGGGAATGGCACAAGTTACCCCTGAGGTCACAGGGGGTACAGCGAAGCTGAGGAGGTCAAAAAGAAGACGCGGGCCTCCAAAAAGACTGATCTGTTGATTTGTAAAAGAAATGTGTGCGTGGTGTGCGCTAAGCATTTAAATGGGGGGGGGGGGGGGGGGTAAGGTGAGAAAAAAAAAGAAAAAAGAAAAAAAATGTTCAGGTTCATAGCATGTGGTTTATTGGAATAGTCAGTACCCCTGTGGAGATACTGTTTTCTAGGGTTTTCCACCCTCAAGTTGGAACTTAAAGGGGGAGAGGTGTTATAGTTTGAGGCTGTTGAATTGGGAGCTAGGAACCTTAGTTAGGCATCTTGGGGGAACATGTTTTGTAGGGCATTATTACAGGACCAGTAGTTGCCCCGGGTTTTTGGGCAGTCAGCTTGTGAGACAAGTGTTCCCTGTGTACTGTTGTGCAGTTGTTCAGTAAAGTGTTGAAACCGACCAGCGTTCTTGAGTTTGTACCCCATCAAGTTATTACACTGCAGTTATATAAATATCATTCATCATTTTGGTTGTCATAATAATAATTGTGCCATTTGTAATGTGAAGCTGCAATTAGTATAATGCTTTTTATATTTGCAGATACTCTGGCAAATAACCACTTGTAAAAATAAGGCCAACTCTGGAACAAACAGTACGTTTTAATTCACATTAATGGAAAATGAGCATTTTTCAATACATATCAACATGGGGGCCTGTCTTTGATCAGTTTTGGATTTTTTTTTAAATTGGTAATTTCGCATATACCATTTTCACTATTCGATGCATTTTGTTATACCCATCTCAGTTTTACTTCACTTACTGTAGTAACTAAAATCAAGCTATAATTCTGAAGGGTAAATCAGTCAGTTTCCTGCACATACTGGATGTTTGACCCCTACAGGGAGGGGATCCTGTGGATCTGTGGATCTGCAGTTTCCTTATTACTTCTAGCAGCTTGACACAGAACTGCATAGATGATGACCAGCCCCTCTGTCCCATGTGGCATTGCCATATGGAGGAACAGTCATCCTCATCAGTCTAGCATTCCTGTAGTCCGAGTCACTGCTTGTCACTTTTGTTCAACTGCTGCCATATCCAGCTATAAGACTATTATTATCATGTTTATTGCTACACTAGGGGCTTATATCACTAGTGCCACTCACTCACAACTCACATATTACAAATGGGTAACAAATGAAAGGAAAACCCAACACAAGCTGTCTCAGTAAGGTGTCGGGCCACCACCTGCTGCCAAAACAGCTTCAGTGCACCTTGGCTTCGAGTCTCCAAGTCTCTCAACTCAACTGGAGGGATGAAAAAGATGTTCCCTTGTGTGGTGGAGACGCTGTCTAACACATCAGTCTAAAATCGCCCACAGGTGTTCAACTGGACTGAGATCTTGACTGTGACTGTGGACTGTGAAGGCCACAGCATCTGGTTCACATCATTTTCATACTCATAACCATTCAGTGACCCTCGTGTCCTGTGGATCATCCTGGAGGATAGCACTCCCATCACGATGGAAACGTTGCATCACAGGATAAGACTGACCACTCAGAACAACTTTGTACTGATTTGCACTGACCCTTCCCTTTTAGGGGACAAGTGGAGCCAAACCGTGCCAACAAAATTCCCCCCACAGCATAACAGATCCACAGGATCCCCTCCCTGTAGGGGTCAAACATCCAGGTTTTTCCTTTAACTTGTCCTTCGTTTGTACATATGTCTTTGTCTTCTATAACTGTGTCTGTTATCAGACTGAATTAACAGCTGCCTCAGGGCCATTGACCCCTAGAGACCTCAACAGTGTGGCAATTGAGGGAATTTATATCTCTGTTTCAAAATTATGGACAACTAAAGCAAAATACCAATAACAATTTCACAATAACAATAACCATTTTTGAAAGGCCTTATTTTCTAAGCACATGTGTCAAAGTCCAGTTTTAACACCTTAATTCTTTCACCTGATGTTGAGGTACTTTCCTAGAATACCAGTTGACCAGCATGTGGTTTAACTGTGATATCTGTGGTGGAGAAAAGTACATTTCTCAAGTACTACAGGTATGGGACGTGTTCACAAGTCTATCATCAGACAAGTCAGCAGGAGTTATTGTTGGTCACTTTAATCTTTCCTTGTGTCATGCTGGTCATGAGCAGATCCCAATTCTAAGTTCAGGGAAACTCTAGAACCATCTGTCCTTCAGTGTCAGATCATCCCCATCTGTCCCTCAGTGTCACATTGTCCCCATCTGCTGCCACTTTTAAATGCCGGCTCAAGACTCACCTTTACACTGTTGCTTTGGGGTCTCGAAATAATTAACATAATGAGTGTTCAGAAAGTCTTTAGACTATCAAAGTCCTTTTATTTCTGTAATTTATGTTAAAGCTTTGTCTGCCTGGTTTTAAATTAGAATTAAATTTTAATTTCTCTCTGTAGAGCACTTCTTTCAACATCAGTCATTTTTAAATGTGCTCTATGAATAAATTTGACTTGAAAGATCCCTCCTTGGCTTTTGATAGTCAGGGTTTCCTTGCTGAACTGCAGGGACACTATAAGAAAGAGGAAATATCTTATAAAAACACCAACTTGACAAGATGTATGGCTCAGACCGCTGAAGACTCCTGTCATCTTCAGATGAATCTGACAGTCTGTTTTGCACTAGAAGAGAGCTGTGGGTTTGGTCCCACAAAGTAAACTCAGACTCAGATGTGAGTATTATTTTAAGATAGACCTGAAATATTTTGAATGTGTCCTTTAAGTACAATTTGTGGCAAACCTCACTTGAGTATCTTCAGTCAATTGCTTTTTGCCATTTTTTGTGTAGTTAACAACTGAAACTACAAAGGAATGATTTTGTATTTGTAATTTTTCCATGCTACATGTGAGCTGCTTTTCAATGTTGGCGAGGACTTTTCCAGAGCCTGTTGGATAAGAACTTCCAGAGACCCCTCATGTGTTGTATAAACAAGAGATTGTGCTCTGACAAGTAAACAGATTTCTTTAGACCAGTGTTCAAGCTGTTCACACTGTCTAAAAAGGCACAAATTGAAAACTGTTTAGTTGTTAAGACTGTACAAGTCAGATGTTACAAACCTGACAAACAGGCCCATTTTTGTAGACCTGAAGTCGGTCAAACAAATGACAATGGTGCAAGTTAAACAATAAAGAAAAACAATATTTTAGTTGTAGTCTGATGATACAAAATCTAGATGTTTACAGAAGCCTAGAAGTCTTAACATTTTGATCTGAAAGCTGAATCCACATCTCAGACTGGACTCGTCAGCTCCAACCAGAGTTTTGAAGCAGGGAAACATTTCTCTCTGGAATTGATCTGAACCGATCCTGACACATTCACTTCACCAGGAGGAATCTGCTGTCTGTGTTCCTTCTGCACCCCTCTGTGATCTGTAGTGGTCACAGAGGCGCTCTGTTGCCTCCAGTCCATTGCTCCTCAATGGGCTGTCAGCTCCCAGAGAGCGCGGTGCATTGAATAGGTCTCAGTTGTCCTTCATCCACCACATCAGCTCTTCTTTTTTCACCTCATTTATCAATGCCATAGGAACCATTTGGGCTTTTTCGCCTATGACTTAACTTTACATTAGTGAAGATCGCCCTCTGTGTTCTAATATGCCAAGATGACCGAACAGCCTACAGATTGTTCCATCATTAATAAAAGAATTGTCAGTTACAAAAAATAGAACAAAAATTCTGAGTCCTCCTCTCCAACTTCTCGGTCCAAATGCAGTCGATGCTCGAGTCCAAGTCAAAGTCCAAGTCATCAGTGCTCAAGTCCAAGTCAAGTCATGGGTCCTGAAATTCTAGACTCAAGTCAGACTCCAGTTCGTGTCCTGGATTTGGGTATTACAACACTGCTTATGATCTATTGTTATGGCCCTGAGGCCTTAGGCTGAACAATTATGTTTTGTTCCCTGTGTTGTTTGGTATAACTGTGCTGGGGTTAGGGCTGTGTGCTGCTGCGTGTGTGTGTGTGTGTGTGTGTGTGTGTGTATGTGTTCTCTCTGCTCAGACTACAGGAGGATGCTGTAGTCTGTGGGTGTTGGGTGTGGTACTGCCAGGGCCTATCCCTCAGCGTACAGGGGGACACCTCTGGACTGGCCCTTGTGCCCGGAACCGAAGTGAAAAGAACAGCCAGTCCACCATTCATCGGGCACCTGTCGTATGAGGAGGCCGGCTGTCCCATACTGCTCTGTGGATCTAGTTTGGATGTTGTTAGTTAATGGGGAATCCCTCTTTGGAGAGAGAAACTTCCAGACAGTGGCCTGTTTGGGTACTGCCAGCCACTGTAGTTAGGCACAGCCGGGAACCATTGCTAAGTGGGGATTTAATAGTAGGTCTGACTGGAAGTGATTGAATCTAGAGCTGGGGTTGGTTCTCCTTTGTTGGTGCTAAGGTGTGTGACACTGTGTTAGTCCCATGGCTAAGCTGTGCTCATTTATGTCAGCTGAGGAGTCTATTAGTCAGCTGTTCTTGGACTGCTTGTTTAGCTTAGTTCGAGTCCCTTCCCCTCCTTTTTGTTAGGAGTTTGTTCATTTGTTTTGGGTTGTACTTTTTGTTTAGCTTTTTCTGTAAATAGTTAATTAGCTGTGCAGACTCCCTTTCCTCTGTAAGCCACTAAATAAGGTTGTGTAAATAAACATCTGGCAGGGAGCCATAACATCTGGTTATTTCAAATGTTACTTCCTTTCTTCTAGTGCCAACTGGGTCAGTAACATTTGTTTTCAAAGATCTATGTCCTTAATAGGAACCAGTGGGCTGGGACATCACAAAGTGTAGATGGACTTACACAGTTTCCATCTTTTCATGATGTCTATTGGCAATAAGATAAATACAGAATAAATCCAGATCTATAAAAAACTAAAAATAAAAAGGCATCTGTGGGTAATAAGTTAAAATGCTGAATAAGCACATCCAGTAGCCTGGTTTCCATCAGTCTCCATCATTCACCTGAGTGGACTACACGCTTCCTGATCATTCTCAGTCAAACAGAGGCCCCTGTCATGGAGTAGGGGGATCAGAGTGTGTACTCACACTCACATACTGGCACACACACCACTGCCCCCACGCTGTTATTATGAGGTGAGGATTAGAAGCTGACAGAGTATGAAGGGACTGGTTTTGACTTGGGCTAATGAGAACACCCAAAAGCTTTAGTCAGCAAATGACCCCAAGGTCCCAAACTGTCCACAGCTGTGCTGTGTGGAAACAGACAGTGTACTATGTGCAGGTACAGATAGATGACAGCTTTGTATTCACACAGCCTGTGATAGGTTATAACGGAATGCACTGAATTATAACACAGTTATCTAGCATTATATAGACTATATTTAGCTATACAGTCCGTGTGACAGTCGGTATAACAGTTACCAGTCATCTGCAGGTGAACACAATGTGTGTGATGGGGGTCTGGCGCCCCCTTTATTCCAAACATATACCACAAGTTGAAGACAAATCCTCTCTCCCAAATAACTATAAAATGATAAAATTGTTATTTATATAACTCCACATATTTCATTTAACTTGTTTTTAACTAGACCCATGTCAGACTGGCCTTACATGACCAGATGGAGAGCCCCTTTTTCACTGAACACATTCAGATTCATACTGACGCTGACCTAAGATGAATGTGTATATTCAGTATATGGGATCATCAGCTGCATTTACAAAGTTGGGAAAGTGAACTTTAAATGTTCTGTGATGAGTGACAACACCTACTGACCTTCAGCTACTGATCTCTGTGAACTGATTTCCTGCAGGACTCTCACATAAGTCAAACCACAGAGTTATAATAAAATCGAGCGGAAGTTGTGCGATTTGGCCTTCAAAATAAAGCTGCAAGTAAATTTTATTAAACACTTTATTCCCTATTTAAAAATTAAATTGTTCACCATTTTAGCAAACTTTTCAGAGGTGCAGAAGAGACTGCCTGTTCCAAGACTAAGAACTGCCCACTGTCATATTGTCATACTGCAAATTGATCATAATAATCAATCATAAACCTGCTTTACCATCTTTTAAATATTTTTTTCAGTACCTATAATATAGTCTATATATTTTGTTATTTACACTTAATCTGTTATATGTTTAACTATATAAAAAACTTTTTAAAACATTTTGCTTAACGCTTTTTTCTCAGCTACAAGTGACTAATTAATTTGTGCAAATTATTTGCTGCTGCTGTTGGTCATTTGCAATACTGTCCATGTATACCTCATATGCTATTTGCACCTCATCACCAACGCCCTGGTGATGCTGAACCATCTGACAATCTCCTATTACTGTTTGCACTACTGTCACTGACTGTACACGGTTTTGAGTCACAGCTTATTGACTGTACCGTTTAGATTTCTCCCAATTATATCAATCCAGTTCTTATTCTATTCCATTGTATTTTTATTCTACTTTACTCTATTTTAGTTCCTAAATGTTATGACACAGTATAGGTGAGAGAAAAACGGTATTTCGATTTTCTATATGTCCTGCACATATGGTGACTTGACAGTAAAATCCTTGAACCTTATTTGCTTGTTATTACCAAACTGAATGATTCATTAAACATGAACTTAACCGAAGTAAACACAAAAGGTCCGGTAATTCAGTTTTATTTTAAAAGATCAAACCCGGAAATGCTCCGCTTCGTCTTCAAGGCTCTTGACTTGGTCTCGGTGCGTCAACTCGTCCAATTGGATTCATTTCAGCTGTGGATAAAGGCACGAAGCTGTGCATTTAACGAGTGTAGAGGCTAATTGATAATCAATGATCCGCACTGGATCGGTTCAGTGAAACTTCTGATCAATTTAAATATTAGTCTATCCGCCGCTGCTGGTGTTGGTTCGGATACTGGGCCCGTACTTTGTATATGACTCTTAGAATTGACTAAATAGTTTGGATTAAGCTCCTTGTGGACCCTGACTAGGAGTTTCCAGCCCACCACCATCATGTACCAGCCCGACCCGCTTATCTCGCATCCAGGAGAAAGATGAACTCCGACACCTCAACGACCGCCTCGCCAACTACATCCAGCGGGTCCAAGAGTTGGAAAATGAAAGGTCCTCCATGTTGATTCTGCTGGAAGAGAAGGAGGAATCGAAAAGCCGGGAGATGGGCAACGTGCGGCGGCTGTACGAGGAAGAGTTGGCCGATATCAGAAAGTCCCTGGACGGCCTTGCCGGCGAGAAGGCCCGCCTGCAAATCGACTATGGAGGTCTCTGCGAGGAGTACAGCAAACTTAAAGCCAGGTAACGTCAGCGACATAGGCCTGTGGCTAGAGTCACGCCAGTGTCGTAGAAGCCGTGACAATGTGCGTGCAAACCCGGCGTTACACGGACACAGCTGTCAGCATGTAGCCAGTCCACCCTTCAAATGTTTATCTGCTGTGTTTCCAGATAAAACTTGTTTCTGTAAATGTCTGCATTTAATTTAAGCGTTTGATTCCAACGTTGGCCGATCTGACTTGTGATGTGTAGTAAATGTTTTTATGCTGTGTCCATGTTCCATCGAAGGCACCTGCAGCTGGTATGGGTTAAAAATCACCTGACCACTTAGAAAAGGCGTTTGGTTTTATTCTTTGTCCGCAGATGTGCACAGCATTGTATTTCCCCGTTTGTCTGTGGGATGTATAGATTTGCAGACTTGAGATGGCACGTGCCTAGATTTAGAACCGCCCACTGTCATCACACAGATACAAAAGGTAACGCTGTAGGTTTTTTTAATTTTTTTTTTTTCACCTTTAACTGAATTTTCTAAGGTGGAAGAGGTTTGGGAATAGTAGATGGGTTTATACATTTTAAAGTGTTCAAACAGAGGAGGCCTTGAAGTTGTATGTTAGTGAATAAGGCAGCATTACATATGCACCTGTTTGAATGGAGCTTGGCATGGAATCATGTATAATTGTTCTGCTGATCTCTTTCTGCAGAAACCAGAAGAAGGAGAGTGATCTGGGGAATGTGTTGGCCCAGCTGAGGAAAGCTGAGGCCACACTGAGCTCCAAGGATGCTGAGCACACCAAGCTGCTGTCTGAGAACAGGAGGCTCCATGATGACTTCTCTGATCTGCAGGGGCTGCTGGAAAATGTACAAGCTAAAGCTGTCTGCATGGTGGTAGTAGTCTTGAGGGACTTAAACAGACCAGTTAATTTGCACCGATGAACAAAAAGTAACCCGATGTATTCATTAGCCCATTAGAGAGGGGCCGAACCAGCTGACCCAGAAGTAGCGAAGCCATAATGATGATGATGATGATGGTGGTGTACTAGTATGGAAGTTCATGGTCCCCATAGGATTAGTCTGACTTGCATCAGTTATTCTGTAACATTTTCTCTAGCACCATCATCGATACATTTTCCAATTCTTTGATTCTGTATGAAGAAATGTCTCTGACATTTCCATCAGCCTCTGTACTTTGTATTTAGTGCCAATTGGCAAAGGATATCAAACAGCAGCAGTGCTGTGGCTGAGTGCAAAGTAGAGCTGCTAGCGTGGCTGTGGACCTGTCTTGTCTGACTCCGGACAGAGCCAGGCTAGGTTTTCCCCCCGACTCCCAGTCCTTATGCTGAGCTAAGCTAACTCAGCTCTGTGCACACAGACATGAGACAGCCATCTCATCCAACTCTCAGTAAACAAGCACATCATACATGTTGAACTAATCCTTTAAGTATCGATTAGTTGGTTGAATGGCAAATGAAAATGGCTGTCATCATACCATCACCTTATTTCCTGTCAGTTGTGTTCAGGATAAAATGCTCCACAAATGGTAAATATAGGAAATAAATGTCACAAAATAACAATTTTTTTTTTTTTTTTTTTTTTTTTAAGAGCCCCACATTTAAAGCTCACATTACTCACTGTAACAGAGATGAAGCTGATGATGGGGACAGACTCTGTGTCTGAAATGAGCTAATGTATTCAGATAGGGTCAGGTGTTACTGTTTGCTTCAAACAATGTGTGTGTCACCAGGTGGAGGGTGTGCTGGCAGACACCAAGAACCAGCTGGCCTCTGAGATCCTGAGGAGGGTGGAGATGGAGAACAAGGTGCAGACACTGAAAGAGCAGCTGGATCTCCAGAGGAACATCAGTGAGCAGGTAACTCTCAGTGCCCCGCTTACTAAGCTTCACCCCAACCTGTTTCTGAACTCACATAATTCTTGTTTTTCGCTGAGTATTGTTTGTTTTCTGTGTCACCTCAGAGTATTACTCACAGCTCGGTGGTTGTATTTTCTAGGAGATCATGGAGATCCGAAGCAGGCATGAGAGCCGTCTAGTGGAGATGGATTCAGGACGACGGAGAGAGTTTGAGAGTAAACTGGCTGAGGCGATGCAGCAGCTCCGCCAGGACCATGAATCTCAGCTGCAGCAGTACAAAGAAGAGATCGACAGGACCTTCAGTTCAAAGGTACAACACAGAACCTGGAATGATGCTTCAGAGAGTTTCCAGGTTTATTCCCCACCGTATCTGATATTCTAAACCTTTGTCTTTGCATCGACTTCTTTCTGCGGTACAGTTACAGAATGCCCAACAGGCTGCCCTGGAGAAAAATAATGTTGCGTCAGCCACCAAAGATGAACTGGAATCTACCAAGCTGAGAGTGGAGACGCTCAGTTCCCAGCTCAAGCAGTACCAACAAGATGTAAGTTCAGTCCTGAACAAAAGGTGTAGACATCCGTTAATAAAACATCAACTGTGTAGAAAATACAGCCTCAAGCCATCATGTTGGCAGCTGGTTCCAGATTTCTGAATCGCTCTCTGCGCTTCCAGATCTGCCTTGTGTTGTAATTGCTGTTTGTGCCAGCAGAGGTGCACATAATGGCTACATTAGGGGGAAACAGAAATGACACTGATGTGAGCAAATCTTCTTCTTTCGGCTGTTCCCATTAGGGGTCGCCACAGCGAATCATCTGTTTTCCACCTAACTCTATCCTCGGCATCCTCTACTCTCACCCCAATTAACTTCATGTCCTCTTTTAGCACATCCATATATCTCCTCTTTGGCCTTCCTCTTGACCTCTTGCCTGGCAGCTCCATCTCCAACATCCTTCTACCAATAAAACCACTATCCCTCCTCTGCACATGTCCAAACCATCTCAATCTGGCCTCTCTGACCTTGTCCCCAAAACAGCCGACCTGAGCTGTCCCTCTGATGTGCTCATTCCTAATCCTGGCCATCCGGGTCTCTCCTAAAGAGAACCTCAACATCTTCATCTCTGCTACCTCCATCTGTGCCTCTTTTCCTCACTGCTACAGTCTCTAACCCATACAGCATAGCTGGTCTCACTACTGTCTTGTACACCTTTCCTTTGATTCTTGCTGCCACTCT
>NW_018128218.1:252603-254114 GCF_001952655.1 Monopterus albus
TTCCACTTCCCTCCCTCTCGTTCATACACATGTATTCTGTCTTACTACGACTGACTTTCATTCCTCTTCTTTCCAGAGCAGACCTCCACCTTTCCAGGTGTTCCTCCACCTGCTCTCTGCTCTCACTACAGACCACAATGTCATCCACAAACATCGTTGTCCATGGAGATTCCTGTCTGACCTCATCTGTCAACCTGTCCATCACCATAGCAAACAAGAAGGGACTCAAAGCCGATCCTTGATGTAGCCCCACCTCCACCTTGAACTCCTCTGTCTGACTTACAGCACATCTCACTACTGTCGTACTCCTCTCATACATATCCTGAACTCCTCTGACGTACTTCTGTGCCACTCCTGACATCCTCGTACAGTACCATAGCTCCTGTCTTGGCACTCTGTCGTAAGCTTTCTTTAAATCCA
The DNA here is from genome assembly GCF_001952655.1 of Monopterus albus. Classification (NCBI taxonomy): domain Eukaryota; kingdom Metazoa; phylum Chordata; class Actinopteri; order Synbranchiformes; family Synbranchidae; genus Monopterus; species Monopterus albus. The sequence continues at coordinate 253,024 of NW_018128218.1, forward strand.
CAAAGACACAATGCAGCTCCTTCCAACCATCTCTATACTTCTCCATTAACATTCTCAGAGCAAAAATTGCACCAGTAGTGCAATGGCTTCAGTTCTGGGCATGAAGCCATACTGCTGCTCACAGATATCCACTTCCTTTCTTAGTCTAGCTTCCACTACTCCTTCCCATAGCTTCATTGTGTGGCTCATCAACTTTATACCTCTGTAGTTGCTACAACTCTGCACATCACCCTTGTTCTTAAAGATCGGCACTAGTACACTTCTCCTCCATTCCTCAGGCATCTTCTCACTCTCTGATCTTTTCTGCTGCCTGCGCGCAGGTAGAGGGTGAGAGAGATCTGGACGTGTAATGTAAATTTTACCTGTGATCCTCTGAATAAACCAGCACGGTTATTTTTTATAAAATCTAAAGCAGTCTACTTCGTCTCATTGAGAGTTCCTGGTTTAAAAGAACCGGAAGAAGCTTCATAGAAAAATAGTAGCTTATACTATCATTAATCACCCTTATGTGTTGTACATCCTTCCCATCTCTATCTCTCTGTCTTGTTAATCTGTACAAGTCCTTCTCACCTTCCCTCGTGTCTAACCTGGTATACAACTCATCATATGCTTTCTGTCTGGCCTTTGCCACCTCCCTCTTCACTCTTCATTTCTTGTAATACTGTCTACTTTCTTCAGTCCTTTCTACGTCCCACTTCTTTCTAGCTAGCCTCTTCCTCTGAATGCTGTCCTGTACTTCCTCGTTCTACCACCATGTTTCCTTATCTTTTTTCCTCCTTCCAGATGACACACCTAGCACCTTCCTACCTGTCTCCCTGATCACTTCTGCTGTAGTTTCCCAGTTTCTTCCTGACCATCCAAAGCCTGTCTCAACTTCTGTCTGAATTTCTCACAGCATTCTTCCTTTTTCAACTTCCACCACTTGGTCTTTTCTATCTTTCCTCTCCTCTTCTTCCTGACCACCAGAGTCATCCTACACACCACTGTCCGATGCTGTCTGGCTACACTCTCGTCATCCACATAGAATGTAGTCTACCTGCGTTGAAAATGCTGCTGAGTCGACACAGCAATGCATGAGTGTTGCCAAGTCC
>NW_018128218.1:254847-265914 GCF_001952655.1 Monopterus albus
GGGCCGCTGTCCTGCTTGTTTTCCAACTATCCCTGCCTGACCTGCTGCTGATTACCTGGCTCAGGTGTGTTCAGTCAGTCAGAAGCTGGAAGATACCAATTCATTTTATCTTTCCTCACTCCACTTTCATCTAAGATGGTATCTTCTAGCTTCTGACTGGCTGAACACACCTGAGCCAGGTAATCAGCAGCAGGTCAGGCAGGGATGGTTGGAAAACAAGCAGGACAGCGGCCCTTGAGGACTGGAAATGGCCACCCCTGCTGTAGGTCAACAGCACTGGTGGTGGTCGTTAATTCGGGCCTCGACCGATCCGGTATGGAATTCGCACTAATGATTCACATCTTTAAATTTGGCATGTTTTTACACCGGATGCCCTTCCTGACACAACCCTCTCTATTTATACGGGCTTGGGACCGGCACAGAAGTCATTGGCTTGCAAACCCTGTGGCTAGATTGATGTGAGCAAATCTACCAAATAATAAATGGCACTAGTAGATAGTTAAATATACATACTAGGAGTGGGTGTGATGCTAAGCCTCTTCCATAAGCTGAAGAAGCATATTCTGCCCACTTCAGTAGCTACTGCTGTTCCCTCAGCTCTTACAGCTAGAGATGGATACCGAAGCTCTGTATTAACGGGCACCGGTGCTAAATTACTAAATACCGTTGCTATCAATATGCTCAGTGTTAAGTTATCAGTATTGAAGTTAGGAAAACAGAGTTCCTATTTATTATTGCTACATAAGTTAGTTTTAGGGGGCAGGGACAGGAGCAGCTCTGTCTCACATCCTGCAGCGCACACACAGCGGACTTAACTACAGTATGTGTGGTTGCATTGCACAGTGGTTCATACTGACAGTGTTCACTGCAACAAGTCTTTTCTAAGTGAGGGCGCAAACACGAGCAGTCTGTGGAAACATTTAGCGAAGGTCCATCGCATGCAGTCAGAGAAATGCACAGAGTGAGATGTTTGAGTTCCAGAACGCTCGGAGTAGGGCCGGGTTTCAAAACCTGACGGCAGGAGGCAAAGGATCGCACCGTAAAAATACTGAAAGTCCTGATCTCACACTGTGGTTTAGTTGTTTGTTCTAAACTGTGCTGTTGCACTTTGCTTCTCAAGAACATATGAGAAAATTAAGCAATGTTAATTCTGGTTTTAAAATGTTATTTTCCTCCTGAAAAATTAATTGGCATACCATTAAAGCAAACTTGTAATGAATAAAGTTGAATACTTTCACATTCTTTCATATTACATCTATTTTTGCACCAAATCATGGATATTATGTAGTATAGTATATCGATAAGCAGTATCGTATTAATAGAATCCTAACGGTAGCCGTCCCTACTTGCAGCCCACAAGCTCTGCTCTCTTCAGCCTTGTTGATATGAAATTTGATTTGCTGAAACACTTATTTTTGACATCAAAAGAATAGTTCAACAGATTGAAAAAATCAAATAGATTTCATGCAGAGAGGGGTGGGTCTGATCAGTACAGCAGCTTCAGAATGTAATGCGCAGCTACAGCCAACGACTAGTTAACTTTCCTCCAAAGATGACGCAGTCCATATACCAACACCACTGATCTCACTGACACTCAGTCAGCTTTTATAATCATATAAACACTAAAGTATGCTGGCTGTAGGTTCTCTGGTTAATTAGAGCAACAGAAGAGTTGGTAGAGAGATATGGTTCTAATCTGATAAAGTAAGTAAAGGTTTATTTATATAGCACTTTTCACAGATAAAATCACAAAGTGCTTCACAAAGTCAGCAATGCAGAACACAAAACAATATGCCAACAACACCAACAGATAATATATAAAAACTATGATAAAAATAAATTAAAACATAACTATCAAATCAAGTAAAAGCCTGAAGACACATAAACAAATGTGACCACCAAAATGGCCTGATTTGAACCATACGCAGTGACAGGGGCAATGCATTCCACAGTCTAGCCACAGCCTGAAAAGACAGGTCCCCCCCTAGTCTTCAAACAGATTTTGGGGACCACCAAAATGGCCTGACTTGAGGAACGGAGAACACACTTCAGGAAATATGGGGTCAATAGGTCAGCAATATACTGAGGAGCCTTACCATGAAGTGCCCTAAATGTTAGCACTAAAATTTTAAAGTCTTTTCTAAACCTGACTGGTAACCAGTGAAGTGAAAATAAGACAGGCGTAATATGAGCTCTTTTAGGGGTTCCTGTTAAAAGCCTCGCTGCAGCATTCTGCACAGTCTGGAGACTATTCACAGTTGACTTATTGCAACAGATAAGAAGGGAATTACAGTAATCAAAACGTGCAGAGATAAAAGCATGCATAATCATTTCCAAATCACCTTTTGATAACATTTGCCTTAGTTTAGAAATATTCTTCAGGTGATTAAAAACAATTTTTTACCACCTGTCTTGCGTGGCAATCAAGAGACATAGTCTGACCAAACACAACACCAAGGTTTCTGAGGCTCGACTGGACAGAGGAGCCCAATGAACCAAGGCGTTGTCTGATTGACGGGATCTTATTATCAGGCGCAATAATCAGCACTTCAGTCTTATTAGGGTTTATGTGAAGATGGTTACTGTTAAACCTGTTCTTGATTGATGACAAGCACTCTAACAATGAAGTTAAAAAATGGAACTCTGTCATTAAAATAGCAATAAGTTTGAACATCAGCATAAAGATAAGACGCCTTCTTAAAACGCCGAATTATCTGACCAAGAGGATGGAGATATATCTCTATCAGAAATAAAAGTGGACCCAAGACTGACCCCTGTGGAACACCACATGACAAACCAGCCACATCTGACATAACATTATTTATAGCGACATTAAAAGTTTGATCGCTAAGATACAAAGAGAACCACTGGAGGACAGATCCAGAGAACCCTAGTTCAGACTGAACCCTACCTATCAAGATTCCATGATCGACAGTGTCAAAAGCAGATGTTAAATTTAATAAAACCAGGACTGTATAGCGACCGGAGTCCGCGGTCATCCTTATGTCACTTGAGACTTTAAGTAAAGCAGTCTCAGTGGAATGTATCTTCTGAAAACCCAACTGAAATTCATCAAACAGTTTATTCTGCTCCATAAAAGTAATAAGCTGTCCTGCTGCCGCTTTTTCCAAGACCTTTGCCATAAAAGGGAGTTTTGATATTGGCCTATAATTCTTTGGCTCAGAATGATCAAGAATTTGATTTACAATCGCATGTTTAAAATAACCAGGGACAGATCCAGTCTCAAGTGAGAGATTCATTAGTTTCACAATCCAGGGACCAATCAAATCAAACAAACTTGAAATCAAAGCTGTAGGTAAAATATCGACAGGGCTAGCGGATGGCTTAATCTTTCTTATTAAAATCTTCACATCCTGAAAAGTAACCGGAGAGAAAGATGACCAAAAACATACAGGTGGGGTCACATCGATTCGACTCTTCGAGGTAGGAATAATACTCGCCCTAATGTCCTGCACTTTATCTATAAAAAAGTTTAAGAACACATTACAATCCTGTCCTGTGTGCACAGTGCCTTGAGAAGCTGACGGTGCCACAATATTTCGAATGGTATCAAACAAAACCTTGGGATTCTTCTTGTTTAAAGCAACCTACTGAGAAAAATAGGCGGATCTTGCCTGCTTTATCATTTTGTTCAGCTCCACCATCCTATTCTTAAGATGCAGCCTGTGTACCTCCAACTTGCTGTGCTTCCACAGCCACTCTATTTTACGGCAGTCTCTTTTGAGGCAACAGATGATGATGATGATGATGATATCACATGGTTCTTTCTTGCTGCTCTTTGTGTTTGCTCACTCTCCCTCCCTCTCTCTGTCAGAAAATGGTGCTGGAGGGTCGCTTTCAGGACCTGGAGAGGACTCTGGACAGGGAGCGGGAGGCTTGGCAGCAGAGACTTGGTCAGAAGGAGCAGGAGCTGCTGGACATGAGAAGCCGCATGTACAGCCAGCTGGAAGACTACGAGAACCTGCTGGATGTCAAGCTGGCTCTGGACATGGAGATCAATGCCTATAGGAAGATGCTGGAGGTGGAGGAACAGAGGTATGGCTGTGATCTGTGGAAATCATGCAACAGTTGAGCAAGGCATTCTCAGTTTCACTGTTGGCTCTTAAAAATCCACAACATCATGTACTCTGTTGTTCGCCTGTGTGGCGCTTTTTCTCCCAGTCTGTCGTGTTTCTCTCAGACTACAGCTGACACCCAGTCCCTCCCAGCACACACCTCGGATGCATGAACGCAGCAGCCGCAGACTCAGGGGGAAGAAGCGCAAACATGAGGGAGCCTCTGGCATCTCGCCCACCTTTAAAATGTCCAGTCGTTCAACAGAGCGTGGCGCTGTGGGCGTGGAGGAGGTCGACACAGACGGCAGATACGTTAGACTGAAGAATAACTCTGAGACGGTAAGGCTGGAATAGAGCTGAATAGACCTTTTGGGTGTGAATAATCAGAATAAAAAGTATCTCTGGAGAGGCTTTCTCAAGACTGGAGAAATAACCTTGGTTATTGGGGAGATCTTGGCTTGGACACTACAAGACGAGCATTTATCGGTTTAACAAAACTTTAAGCAAGTTGGAGGTCGACCTACACTAGGGACTGCCAGAATATCTGAGTTGACTCGCCTGCCAGTTACTCTTTGTTTCATGTTTATGTAGAACTGGGAATGAAAAGGCTCTCAGTGTGGTGGATTATAGCCTGAGAATACTGCCCCTTTTTTGTTCCTTGAATCTGTAATTGATGCCACAATTAGAGATCCCTACCCCTTTTTTTAAATTTAGAACATGGACATTTCTTTCTATTATCACTGTCACGTGCATTGGTATTAATTGTCTGCCTTTCCAGGATCAGCCACTGGGTGGTTGGGTAGTTAAGAGGACATACCCAGACTTTGAAGACATCTCCTTCCACATCCCCCCCTCCTGTGTCCTGGCTGGTGGAGAGACACTCACCGTAAGTATTTCTTGGTCTTAGTGTTTCAGTGCCATTGTCTTGAGGGGTCAAAGATGGATCCAACTGAAACCAACACTGACCCAGTGCAGAGAAAGAACACTCAGAACATTATTAGGCAGGCAACATGTTCATTCTATTCCACTTGGTAGTGAGACCTGATTAAACTGCTCCACATATCTTAAATCTATCAGATCTGGGCAGCGGGCGCAGAGGTGGAGGCTGATTCAGGGGACCTGATTCTGCAAGGACACAAGAGCTGGGGCCCAGTCTTGGATGTAAGGGTCGTCCTCCTCAACCCCAACCAGGAGGTTAGTGAAGCAAAATATAGTCACAAGAAAAAGTAATAGTCCTGGTTTTCTGCATAAACTGGTCATGAAATGTGATGTGCTCTTCACCAAAGTCACATATCACCAAAAATATTTTTAAGTGGATAAAACTGTCCTGATCTTTCATGTTGATATTTGTAACTTTGGTGAACATCAGATTTATACAAAAAAAAAAAAAAAAGGACACTGCAAACAGCATTACTCTTTCTTGTGACTGTACATTTCCCAAATGCACCTCCTCACATTGTCCCACTTCGTCTCTTTGTCAAACCCATGTTTTAAGTTGTTCTAGACCCAAATCGAAGTCGACACATGACATTTTTAAGGATGAAGGGGTGGCTGCCTTTTCAGGGTACCTAAGTGCAAAAAGCTTTGCCTCATTTATATTGCAATGCTTGATGCAACTCACCAGAGGAGTCATGTGATGTCTTTTCAGGAGATAGCTGAACGCAGGGTATTTATGCAGGGCAGAGGTGACGAGGAAACTGAACTGGAGTTTGATGAAGAATATGTGGCAGGTAGTGACATCCAGCACTTTCGGAGACAGGTAAGCACATTTACTCAGTATACAAGAGCTTTTAAAGACACGTGCACAAATACTTCCGAAAATGAAACTTGACCTCGCTCTTCTTCCTGCCTACATTGAAGCCAAAGAGGAAGAAGTGTTGCTCTGTGTCTTGAGTCCAGAGCACACAGCGTGTTGTACAGTAGGTAAGGAGGGTGTTGCTGCCCACTCAGACTTGCACCCCCTGCTTGTCTGCTTGTACCCGCTGTCACCAAATGCATGGCTTGTTTAACTCATTTTGCCTAACCAGCTCTGGAGGCAGTACTCTGAGGTGCAAACACCATGATCACAACTGGTGGAGTACCTGATGTGAGGTGATGGACAGTAACGCCTTGCTCCAGACTCATTAACCACACCTTCCCTGAACTGCATGTTCAGTGTTAAATCGTACAGTGGGGCAAATAAGTATTTGATACACTGCCGATTTTTCAAGTTTTCCCCACTTACAAAGAATGGACAGTTCTGTAGTTTTCATCATAGGTACACCTTAACTGTGAGAGACAGAATGTAAAAAAACAATCCAGAAAATCACATTTGTCTGATTTTTTTTAAATAATTAATTTCCATTGTATTGCATGAAATAAGTATTTGATCACCTACCAACCAGCAAGAATTCTGGCTCTCATAGACCTGTTAGTTTGTCTTTAAGAAGCCCTCCTATCCTACACTCATTGCCTGTATTAATTGCACCTGTTTGAACTCATTACTTGTATAAAAGACACCTGTCCACACACTCAATCTATCAGACTCCAACTTCTCCACTATGGGCAAGACCAAAGAGCTGTCTAAGGACACTAGGGACAAAATTGTAGACCTGCACAAGGCTGGGATGGGCTACAGGACAATAGGCAAACAGCTTGGTGAGAAGGCAACAACTGTTGGTGCAATTATTAGAAAATGGAAGAAATTCAAGATGACTGTCAATCTCCCTCGGACTGGGGCTCCATGCACCATCTCGCCTCGTGGAGTATCAATGATCCTGAGAAAGGTGAGGGATCAGCCTAGAACTATACGGGAGGACCTGGTCAATGACCTGAAGAGAGCTGGGACCGCAGTCTCAACAGATACCATTAGTAACACACTACACGGTCATGGCTTAAAATCCTGCAGTGCACGCAAAGTCCCTCTGCTCAAGCCAGCACATGTCCAGGCCCATCTGAAGTTTGCCAAAGACCATCTGGATGATCCAGAGGAGGCATGGGAGAAGGTCACTTTGGGATGCTTTTTTGCAAAGGGGACAGGACGACTGCACCGTATTGAGAGGATGGATGGGGCCATGTATCATGAGATTTTGGGCAACAACCTCCTTCCCTCGGTAAGAGCATTGAAGATGGGTCGTGGCTGGGGCTTCCAGCATGACAATGACCCCAAACACATAGCCAGGGCAACCAAGGAGTGGCTCTGTAAGAAGCATTTAAAGGTCCTGGGGTGGCCTAGCTAGTCTCCAGACCTGAACCCAATAGAAAATCAATGGAGGGAGCTGAAACTCCATGTTGCCCAGCAACAGCCCCAAAACCTGAAAGATCTGGAGAAGACATGTATGGAGGAGTGGGCCAAAATCCCTGCTGCAGTGTGTGCAAACCTGGTCAAGAACTACAGGAAATGTCTGACCTCTGTAACTGTAAACAAAGGTCTCGGTACCAAATATTAAGTTCTATTTTTCTGTTGTATCAAATACTTATTTCATGAAATAAAATGGAAATAATTTAAAAATCTAAGTGATTTTCTGGATTTTTTTTTTTTTTTTTTTTTAAAGATTCTCTCACATTTGAGGTGTACCTACGATAAGTAAGTGGAAAAACCTATTTGGCCCACTCTATATGGCTACAAATAACCACATTGCCTTTTTTGGTCTTCTTCAGGATCTATCTAAGGAGGCGAGCTGTGCTGTCATGTGATTGCTTGTCCAGCTCCTGCTGTCCTTCACATCCTCCTGGAAGACCTGGACCGACTTTGCAGGACACCGACATGTTAGTTTGACTTTGAAGAACTCGGACGCCTTAAAGCAACAGTATGAACCTCGGTGCTCCTCACTTGTTTTACTGGTCTAACTGCACAATCCACCATGTAAACTTTGCCTAGATTTGATCTAATTTAATGAATGTGTGTGTGTGACAAACTGTTGACATAATAAAGTTTTCTAAATAAGCGCAGCCTCACATATGGTTTCAAGTATTAGGGAAAGCTTATTGAATTTGTCAGGAACAGCCTTGTGCGCTCAAATGAGTCCAAGCAACGAGATGCTGCACAGCAGCCAGGTCTCTGTTCACAGGAGGACACAGGGTTGCTGCACACTTTTTAAAATCACATTTGACATTTTAAGGCCTTAACATGGGGTAACAACCCATTTCCACAGCAGAAAAAACACGTCAACACAGCTCTAGCATATGTAACATTTTCATCCAAATAAACTGAAATGCACAGGATCATGTAGCAGTAATAGGTGCATGTCTTTTATATGCTTTAAAGCAAAAGCTGCTTTAGGTGACATTACTGGTCTGTGGGTGGGACAACAGAATCGTTTAGAAGGGAGGGGACAGCATGTGTGTTTTTGGTAACTTGTAGGTCAACAGACAATACACAGACACTACTGTGTTTTGTCATTTTGTGCATAAGTGCACAGAGTGCAACTGCCAGAAAACCGAAAGGAAGGAAACAACTGTATCACACTCCTGTGTTGCTGTCTGAAAGACGGTTAACTGGGCAGCTCACAGCAACTCTTACTGTTAAGGGCTCATCACACAATGCGAAGTGCCTAAGATAAATGTAACCTTGTCATTGTGAGCATGTTGGTGTGTGCTAACATTTAGAGGAAGAGTAATATCAGATTAGTCCAGAATGTGTCATTGCTTTGTTTTTTGGGAAATTATATTGTTTGGAAAGATGAAAAATGATTAAACATGCCTGCCTTCACCAAAATGTGTCTCTGATTTGGAGGCAGTGTCGTAAGATCATAAGTCGGGTCCAGTTTGTCTAAGGTCTGAGATTTGCTCCTTTGATGCAGTTGTTCATGGGTATGTTTCCACAGTAGAGGTTTCACAGGCTGTTGTGACGGTCCTTCACCTCCTGAAAGAGTACTCCAACTCTCCTGCTGTGTCGGGTTCGGGATGCTTCTTGAGCTTCATTCCCCTCTTGCCTTTATCAAGGTATAGTAAAGTCTAAGGTATGTTCAGTATGTAAATGACACCACCGTCTCTGTTGATTTTGTTTTGCAGCTTTGCAGAGGGGATTTATAGACGGGATCTGTTGGTTGTGTGTGCTGTGGCAGGCAAGGGGATCGGCAGCCGCACTGTCTGCTCAGTATTCTTCCACGTCTTTAAACAGATGCACATGTTGGCGCACACATACCTTACAAAGACATTTCATTACCAAAGATCCATCTTTAGGTCATGATGACAACTCTATCTGCAGTAGCTGCTCTTTCCCAGTTCAAGAATGAACTTTGACCACAAAAGCTGCAGTTTGAGTTTTGGATTTATGGCTGAGAAAAATGGAAATCTCACTTCACTGATGAGTATTTTTATATTAACTAAACCAAATGGCTGTATTATGAAAAAGGGTGGTTACAGTGGTGAACCCACAAAGAATTATTTCCATCAAGAAAGTGCATTTTGAGGGCTTCCAGCTCATTTTCTAGGTTTGACACGTGGCTGGATTATAGAAACCGACGACTAATCTGTTCTGCCTGAATGAGCATACCGGAGTCCAGGAAACGTATACGGCACATAGGGTCAATGTGAGGACCAGGAACCTCAGGGCCTCCATCCTTTTGAAGTACAGTTCCATGGCTCCTGAACACACAGCCATCCTCACAAGCTGGCCAGTGGTGTGATGAACAGGAAACACTATCACCACCCAGCGACCTCCTCTGCTGCTGTGTAGATGGATAACAGAACCACTATAACTAGCACAGAAGAGATAACAGGAGAACAGGATATTGGTATATCATCACAGTGCAATTGCACTAAGGGTCAGCAAACTTATAACAGCTACAGTATTAGCATCAAACTGTTCTTAAAATACCAAAGATAAAGTGTTCACTGTTCAGAGTAACCTATTTCAGAATGATGTCCTATTAATGGATCATAATCCCAAAGCATTTGTGTATTATAATGGTTTTTATTTGGCAGCTGGTAGAGGTGAGGCTAATTTTATATACAGCCGTATATATATAAATACATAGTATATTCTTTACAAATGAGCTACAAGACATTTAAAAGTTTCTCTCTGCTTCCAGGTTTTATGCTAAGCTAAGCTAACTAGGTCCTGACTCTAGAATGTGTGTACTGATGACACTCTTCTCATCTCACTCTCAGAATAAAAGCAAATGATGTTGCTTGGCCTGAGTTTTCACAGTATAAGCAACAGTCAGGGCTATTACATTTAGGTGGACCAAGTGAACCACACATTTCTTATGATTACATTTTATTGAAACAAGTCAGTGACCTGGCGTTCCAGTGCAAACTGGTGGTGGCAGAGTTCACAGTGGCTGCTGTTGGAGGCACTTTGCCAGCACTCCAGACAGGCCTGGTGCACCATGGTCAGGCTACTGGAGCGCTCACAGGGGGACAGCAGCTCTCCTGAGGTCCTGCCTTCATAGCAGATCCTACAGAACAGTTCGTCACTGCACAGACAGGCACACGAGACAACAGTCATGTCAGAGGTCTATACCTGAATGGGAGTTTGTGAAGATGTGCTGTAAACGTTGACCTTGCTTGTGTTGTACTGATAGTAGTGCTACGGTATTTTATTCTGTTCTCAGAAATATCCATGTCATGTCAGAAACTCTAAAGGGCGGCTGTGGCTCAGGAGGTAGAGTGGGTCGTTTCCTAACCAGCGGGTTAGTGGTTCAATTCCTGGCTTGTCCAGTCAAAGTGTCGAAGTGTCCTTGAGCAAGACACTGTGCTCCCGGTGATGTCACCGGTTTGTGAGTGTGAATGGCCAAATAGTGTGAAAGTGCTTTGAGTGTGCTGTAAAGCATAGAAAGGTGCTATACAAGTATAAGACCATTTAAAAGCCTCCAATTTGATAAGAATGTACTGTATGGGTATGTGGCAAAAGTGTTCCAGGTATAAACACTTCTCCTTTTAAATGTGGCCAACAAAAATGTCAAATAACCTTTTGTCAAGCATTACTTTCCCAGATGTACTCTACAGACTCTAAGGATGCAGTCACCGCCTTCTTTTGATTTATATGTGCACTCCAACCAACAAG
>NW_018128218.1:265941-267330 GCF_001952655.1 Monopterus albus
AATAAAAACCCTCATACACTCATATTCACTTGTGATTTCTGCCTTTTAGCAGTGGCTTCTAAAACTGCTTCCCAATTTGCTTGAAATTCCCCACACACCCTAATTATCATCAAATTACAACAGCTGTACTATTCTCTTCCTAACACCTTTATTTTAGTTTCATCACTACAAATCTTAGCTGGCACTTTTTCCCCGTTGTGTCTTTAAAAATCCAATCACTGTTTTTCAGCAATAAGACATACACACAGTGACTCACACCTGGCTCCGTGACTATGATGTCAAGGGCTCGAACCTCTTATCTCATTCCCAGTCCGATTGACTGGTTCTGGCCTGTGGCCTAACTGCTGTCTATCAAAGCCCACTCAGCAGTTCTTAACTCGTACCAGAATTCTACCAACAGGCTGAAGCCCTGCAGAGACTAACAGCAGTATCCGTTCAAGTTGTACAGCGCTTATCTTAGGACATGGCCAGTTCAGCCCCTTTCCTGCATCAGAGGAGCACAGATAAATGGTGTGATTGTACGTTCAAGGGAAGGCAGTATCTGCTCACCTAAATCTTAAATTAGGTCCAAGCCCATTCGATCCTCTTCCTTTTCTTGTAACTAAACAAAAAGGGAGGGTTTGTAATCTTACAATTAAGAGGGAGTGGTATCTGCCCCACCTAAAGCTAACTATTTTTCAGTTGCCTGTCTCTCTCGCCTTTTGATACACTTCCTCAACACAAAGGAACAGCACAGGATTTGCTTCTCTTCATCTGTGGATGCACTGGGCCCTGTCCTACTGGAGCAGGTCGTAGGAACACAGACTGCGTGGACATCTCAAAGCACACCATCTGTTTGGCTTCAGGGATGTGCAACACCCAAAGTGCAAAACACTTCACACACACCATAAAAAATGAAGCACTACACACAGAACTGCAAAAGCATTTATTAAAATCTAACTTTTGGCACCAAATTCCCCACACACTTCATCCACATTAACTGATTTTGTTTTCAGAAAAATAAACCCTGCTGTGCTGAAATTCACACATTTATCTTTGGTGGCCTGCTGCACAAATTACAAACTTCACTACAAAAACAAGCATTTTGTTTTTTCCTTCACAGTAAATTAGTCCTACATATAGCACAGTCAATTTTACAAACAATACAGTGCCTTGCGAAAGTATTCGGCCCCCTTGAACTTTGCGACCTTTTGCCACATTTCAGGCTTCAAACATAAAGATATAAAACTGTAATTTTTTGTGAAGAATCAACAACAAGTGGGACACAATCATGAAGTGGAACGAAATTTATTGGATATTTCAAACTTTTTTAACAAATAAAAAACTGAAACATTGGGCGTGCAAAATTATTCAGCCCCTTTACTTTCAGTGCAGCAAACTCTCTCCAGA
>NW_018128218.1:270872-271471 GCF_001952655.1 Monopterus albus
TGGGCGCCTTGCTCGCTGCTTTTGCACAGCGTGGCCCTCGCCGTTCATCATTGCGTTTTGAGGGGGCTGCTCCCTCTGACCGCCTTGCTCCACGTTCATGAGTGTCCTAGTCTTAGATCGTTTGGCTTCATAAAAGACGTAAAATCCATCACATGAATGGATAACCACTGAGGGTTGTCTTCCAAATTTAATAGGACATTTGATACTATTTAATTCCAGGTTTAATAAAATAAAGCCTGAAGCTGGGAACGAGCCCCGTTGCCGGGAATGCGCCCTGTTGCTGCTAGAGCTAGCGACGTCACTTTAAAAGTGAAGTTTGGTTAAAGTTAAATTATCAATGAGGACACAGGGATAAGTTTGTTGTGTTCCATAATTGTTATGGGGTGGTTTCCTACTTGAAAGAGATTTTCTACTGTCTTGAGAAACAGCGTATCAAGCAGCTTCCTGTTTGAGAATTCCTGTACTCATACAGCTCTCAAGTAGTTCTGTCCTGGGGGGCATTGGAATAGCAGTTTGGGATTACAGAGTACGGTATTGCAAGTTTTGGTGTCTAAAACAAGTGATTTGACTGGGATACCCTCAACAGCCAAGCGCACAGA
>NW_018128218.1:271577-272738 GCF_001952655.1 Monopterus albus
GGTGAAAAGAGAGCAAATCTGACACCCTGGGGGGGGTAGTGTATGTAGCAGCCATGGATTGGCTCAGGAAGGTTCTTAAGAAAGACGAAGGGAAAGAATTAGAAAGATTTACTTGTTGGGTTGAAGATATGCAAGACAGGGGGATGTTTGGAGACTGTGAAGGCGCGCCGCCTGAAGTGAGTGATTTTACGCTGTTTTTGAAGCAAGCTGCAATGAGCATTGAACAGTGTAAAAGTAAAGTGTGCGAAGCAGGAAGATTGCACAAGGGAAATACTATTAAGAGGGCTCGAAAGGCAGAGGCTTTTCTAGCAAACTGCCAGTGTTTTCTTACTGAGGTTCAAATTGCTCTCAAACATAAGTCCTCTGCATCATTGACCCCACAAATGCCTGTAATAATTACTGAATCTCGAGAGACACAACCACTGGAGAACAAAGAAAACGTGCCCACCCCCCGCTGAGGCGCGTTCACTGTTAACTACACCAACCCAGACCAGAGAGGTTTCTCCAGACATGGGTTCCTTGGTGGTTGTTAAAAATGGCCTCTTGCGAACTGCCCCCTTCCCTGGTAACAATGCCTCACAGAATGAGACAGCTGAATATTTAAATGAGGTAGCACCTTGTAGTACAAACCCCTTTGTTTCTAGCACAGCAGCTGTTAAAGGACTACAGACACCAGGAGCCAGCCAAGACACACCCTCACAGTCCTCCTCCTGTCCTCTTTCTGAGGCCTCACCTTCTCAGTCAGACAGTGTAAACACTGTAGTTAGCACTACAGGTGGTCCTGATGTAACTGGCTTAACCTTTGCAGCTGATGATAAGCCTCAGCACCAAATGCCTTTAGTAACCACTACCTCCGCTAGTGGGCATGCTACTTCCTCTTGCACCCCATTTTCCCTGCAAGACACCGCCATGATCAAATCACAAATGCCTGATATTACCTCTGGGGGAGCTCAATGGATTAAATCCTGCGCTGGAATCATACCTGCAATGGGAGATTTCAGACGGGTATTTTCATCTTGCACCTCCCTGGGGATGTTGAGAGAAATTGAACAACTTTGTGGCACACATGCAGATGCTGATGACCTCCCCTTGCACCATTTTGTTCACCTCCTATGGCCTGCGGTCCGCCAGAGGTATCCCATTCGCATGAAATCCACAGAG
>NW_018128218.1:286032-287697 GCF_001952655.1 Monopterus albus
CAGTGGATGGAACTCCTGCGGGAGCTCTATCTCTCTGATCCCAGCACTGTAAGGCCTACCTGTGATCAGACATTCAGTAAACTTTCTGCTGATTTTAAACAGTCCTCTCCTGTCATCATTTCTCGTGCTTCCAACAAAAGAATTGGGTTAATTTCTAACAATATTTTATGTCTCATTTCAATAGCCACACTCTAGTATTTTTTAGTGTGTAGGACTACTCTTTCTTTCTCATACGCAAACATACACACTGACAAACAAACACATACACAACCCTAATTGTTTTACCTACTTTGTGGGGACCAATGGGAAAATGTTCACATCTTAGTAGGTTCAGTATACTTGCAGCTACAAAAGCCATTCAGGTATCAAAACGTTCAGGTTTTTCAGGGCATTATGGCATGTATTCACCTTTTTTTTTTTTTACAACTTTCATACTTTTTAAAATATTTAGCATTTATTTTGAAAGTTTTGCCCCATTCAAATGAATGGGAAAATTCTACTTCAGCATACTTTCAGCTATTTCAGGTATCAAACCGTTTAGCTCTTCAAGGACATTGATGTGTCTCTTCAGAACTTTTCTAAATCTCCTACCTTTGAAATATTTAGGTTATTTTGAAAGTTTTGCCCCATGCAAATAAATGAGAAAATTCAACATCAGCATAATTTCAGCTATTTCAGGCTATCAAAATGTTCAGGTCTTCAAGGACATTCATGCTTCTATGCAAAATTTTTCTAAATTTCATACATTTGAAATATTTAGCTTTATTTTGAAAATCTTGCCCCATACAAATGAATGGGAGAAATTCAACTTCAGCATACTTTCTGCTATTTCAAGTATCAAAATGTTCAGCTCCTCAAGAACATTCATGGTTCTATGCAAAATTTTTCTAAACTTCTTACCT
Organism: Monopterus albus; assembly: GCF_001952655.1. Lineage (NCBI taxonomy): Eukaryota > Metazoa > Chordata > Actinopteri > Synbranchiformes > Synbranchidae > Monopterus > Monopterus albus. The sequence goes on from NW_018128218.1 coordinate 286,935, forward strand.
TGGAAATATTTATCTTTATTTTGAAAATTTGTAACTCAGGTCACCCATTGATCAGTGCACCTCGAGATCAAGATCAGGGTGCCAGAGACACACACACACACACACACACCTTGTCTAGATCACATATCAGCAAGCAAGCGCAGGCAGGGGTTGACCTACTCACACCAAATGACCAATAGGATCACAAACTATTGAAGGTTGCACCCCCGTCCAGGGCGGAGCAGCCTAAGAAGATAAATATGTTGTAAAAACTTAATTCAGGATTCAGGGAGCGGGAGCTCTGTCTCTCTGAATCCAGCGCTGTAAGACCTAACTGTGATCAGACTTTCAGTAAACTTTCTGTTGATTTTAAACTGTCTTCACTTCTCGTGCCTCCAACAAAAGAATTGGGTTAATTTCTAACAGTCCTATTGGACTATTTTCACATCTTAATACAGGTATGTGCCAAAAAATTAGAATATCAAGGAAAAGTCCATTTATTTCAATCATTTGTTTCAAAAAGTGAAACTTGTATGTTATATTAGTTCACTACACACAAAGTGAAATATTTCAAGCCTTTATTTGTTTCAATTTTGATGATTATGGATTAAAGACAAAAAAAAAAACCCAAATCCAGTATTTCACAAAATTAGAATATCATGACAAAGTTCAACATTGTAGGCTCCCTGTGTCCCAATCTAGTCAGCTAATTAATGCAAAACACCTGCAAAGGTTTCCTCAGCCTTGAAATTGTCTCAGTCTGGCTTAGTAGGCTTCAGAATCA
>NW_018128218.1:287889-305754 GCF_001952655.1 Monopterus albus
TCAGAAGCGTCTGTGCTTGGCTAAGGAGAAACAGTACTGGTCTATTGCCCAGTGGTCCCAAGTCCTGTTTTCAGATGAAAGCATATTCTGCATTTCATTTGGAAATCAAGGTCCCAGAGTCTGGAGGAAGACTGGAGAGGCACAAAAGTCAAGGTGCTTAACTGCCAGTGTGAAGTTTCCCCAGTCAGTGATGGTTTGGGGAGCCATGCAATCTGCTGGTGTGGGTCCACTGTTTTTTATCAAGTCCACAGTCAACGCAGCTGTCTACCAGGAAATTTTAGAGCACTTCATGCTTCCCACTGCCGACAAGCTTTTTGGAGCTGAAGATTTTATTTTCCAGCAGGATTTGGCACCTGCCCACACAGCCAAAACTACCAGTACCTGGTTTAATAGCCATGGAATGACTATACTTGATTGGCCGGCAAACTCACCTGACTTAAACCCCATTGAAAATCTATGGGGTATTGTCAAGAGGAAGATGAGGGAACACAGACCCTGAAATGTGAGCATCCAGCTTCTTTTGCAATTGCCTTTTGAGACTTTTCCTCCTTATGGAGGGTGTCAATGATGGTCGTCTGCACAACCGTCAAGTCAGCAGTCTTCCCCATGATTCTGAAGCCTACTAAGCCAGACTGAGACAATTCCAAGGCTGAGGAAACCTTTGCAGGTGTTTTGCATTAATTAGCTGACTAGATTGGGACACAGGGAGCCTACAGTGTTGAACTTTGTCATGATATTCTAATTTTGTGAAATACTGGATTTGGGTTTTTTTTGTCTTTAATCCATAATCATCAAAATTGAAACAAATAAAGGCTTGAAATATTTCACTTTGTGTGTAGTGAACTAATATAACATACAAGTTTCACTTTTTGAAACAAATTATTGAGATAAATGGACTTTTCCTTGATATTCTACTTTTTTGGCACATACCTGTAAGTTCAGCATACCTTCAACTAGAAAACAGGGTGTAATTGGTACTTCTCTCTCTCTCTCACTCACACACACACACCTGCTCGTTTTACCTACTTGTGTGTGTGGACGAATGAGACAATTTTCACATCTTTATAAGGTCAGCATAGTTTCAGCTACAAAAGCCATTCAGGTATCAAAATGTTCAGGTCTTCAAGGCTATTCCTACTTTATTGCATGTCATCCTTCAAATTATTCAACAAAGAACTTCAGCCATTTCTTCTCAACTTTCAGCTGTTTCAGCAATTGATTTCAGGCATTTTCAGGACGATCTTTCAGCTTTTATTAGCATCCAAACGCAAATGCATTTCTCTAGTTATCACTATTCCTCACCTCACCTGTTGCTCGTTACCCCCGGACTCACCTGCCATAAACACTCCTCCTCTCCCTCAGTCCAGCGCTGGACCATTTGTGATGATACTCTGCATTCTGCCTCCACGCCCACCAGCTGGTCCTCTCACCTGCTTGCCTGCGCCCAGACCTCACTGTTCCCATTCTCCAACATCGTCCACTGACAGCTCGCCTCACTTCACCGCCAGCCCTCCTGTTCCAGCTCACTGGTACCAGTCTCCTGGACCTCCATTTCCCAGTCGCCAGCACCAATCTCCCCTGGTGCTTTGTCTGGTCCCCCCATCTGGTCTGCTCCCTGTCTTTCCATTTCCATAATAAACACCTTTTTTTCACCACTCTGTGCAAATGTGCATTTTGGGTCAACCACCACCAGACCTTTATCCATAAAAGTTTATTACAGTTTTTTATTATTATTTGTGAACATTTTTAAAATAAATTTTAGAATAATAAGGTGAGTGCAGATTGTAGCAAATGAGACAATGCTCATTTTATTTTAATTTTCATAATTAATTAAGCTTAAATGTTTAATTTCAAGAATGCATCTCATTAGTCATTAAATAGTATTTTATCTGATTCAAAAAGGGGGGAAAATGTGATGTCGTCACTATATATTGGACATCAGCCTCTGTGCTCTTAAAAAAATCGGTATTGGCAATTGAAAAACCCATGTCAGTGGACCACTAGGTCAGTGGTTACAGAAAAAACACACAAAGTCATTACTGTTACTTTTCTTTGGACATTGTCTCACTGAAAGCGAATGAAGAAGGAAGCTGTGAGATGGCTTTTGTACCAGTCACACACAGTTATTTTATTTATTTGGGTCCAAAATGAAAAAACAGAAGCATATTTACACTACATTTATTTCACTTAGAGCCACTGCCTCTTAAATACAGCAAGTAAGACAGAACCCTCAGAGTCAGCATCTTTATCCTGCAATACATTTAACTTTGTAGTTACCAGAGATGACTTTCTGAGGAGTAGAGCAGAGCCAGCTGTATACGTTATAAAGGAAACCGTTCCATTCATATTCATAGTCTGTTCTCTCTTTCTACATGTCAGCCCAGATAAAGGTCCTGGTGAAAAATATATCATGCACACAGAGAAAATGGTGGACTTTCTCTGACTCTCTTCTGTATTTTCCTTCCAATCCTGTCTGTTTTTCATTTCCAAGCTGCTTCTGACAAAGCGCAGGGGAAATGTACATCACTGTTCTTTCATGAACAGACTGAGAGGGTGGAGAATTCCTTTGACAGCAGCAGAACATCAATGCACAGGGTCCCAGACATGCTGGAAAAAACATCTATATGCAGGACCCATCGCACTATGGTGGAGAAAAGCTACCCCTTGTCCTATCTGTGGCTGGCACTGTGTGGGGGCCACCAAAGTGTCAACAGTTTAGCAAACAGTGGTCATCTTTGTCATATTACTGTACCACTGGATTTAATCATACACATATTTTGCCAGAACAAGCTGATTAAGTTGTTTGTCAGTGCTATGCATGATTTTATGAGAAATATCCTGGTAGCAACAGCATGACACAGGCAGGTGAAGCTGCCAGCTCTCACAGCTTAACCATTTGGATGAAGGTGAGTTCATGAGTTGACTGAAAAATAAGAACAAATGGAAGCTGGTTGGATGGTTTAAAGAAAGCATCATGCTTAAGGAAACAAATACACAATCAGAGGTAAGCTGTTGTGGTGCAGACTGGTTAAAACAGTAGCACACTTTCTAATGTTCACTGTTTTTGGTACATATTTATTTTAAGCAGGTAATATGTGAACGTTCTAAGTCCTGGCTTTGGCCTCTGATTCACATCTATTAAATAAAAAAATGGTCTGAATGATAAATGTCCTGTTTTTTAGCAAGAAAATACATTTTGAATAAAGCAAATGTTTTTCAGTTTGTGTATGTGCATGTTTAGAGTTGTGCAAAATTATACAACTTTTAGTCATGTGATAAAAATGTCTACCAGTGTTAAAATGGACCATCTGCCCTTGCTTTTACATGCAAACTATTGTACCCATTTGTACAAAAGCAAAGTGAAGGAGGCTGTGTGAAGACAAAAAACATCTGAGAGAAATTTAAAAACCAAACCATACACTGTCCCTATATGAGTATTAGATTTTGTTGGGTGCAACTCTCTGATTCCACCACAGGAATGGGGGTTTCTGACATTTGATCCAACAAACACCTTATTCAAAACATACTGAGGCCTGAAGAACATTAAGTATGAGACATTTTTATCTAACGCTTCACCAAATGTTTCTGTTCATGTCATAAATAGAAAGTGTGCAGACAGAGACTCAGATGGGGGTTGCCAGGACTGTTTGAAGTAAGGAAAGGGGTCACTAAGTGTTTTATCTGGGGGACAGATGATTTGATGCTAGCAGACCTTTCAAGGGTCTTTTTTAAAAAACACAGATAAGAGGATTGGCAAGTGACTGGAAAGGAGCAGACTGAATCTCACCAGAGGGTAGGTTGGACTCTGGGCAGCATTATTTTCACCTGTCTAAACCTTATTCTCTCATTATTCTTGGTCAGTCATGTATCCCAATGCAAGCTCTTTTATTGCTTTTTCGTGTAACAGTGTCCAAGTGTAGTCCAGAATGAGAGTGAGTGATGCTCTTCTGGAATGTAAAATATACCTCTCCATTAAAGGAAGAACCCATTAGCTTTCAGAGAGTAATCAGCGAAGAATGCGCTATCAGTTGGCACTATCAGCAGGTCCTCCAGTAGAGGAAGGGTGATGTCTCTTGGTTTTAAAATGGATCCTAAAGACAAGAGAGAAATGAGTGTGCCAAGCAACTCATGTCAAGTGGACATCCTTATCTATTGAAGATGGGATGGCTCTCTCTGGCCATGGTTCCACTGCTTTCAAGGCAGCCAGGCAGGGAGAGTCTATTGCAGGCTTCAGCCAGGGAGGATAGGTGTTTAGAAGAACCTTCTGACTAAGAGATTTGAAGTAGTAGCTGCTAAAATTGAGGAAAAATTCAAGAACTCGGGTCTTCTTCTGTGTGGTGTGAGGTGCTGGCAAGTTTATTGGGGCAGAGGTTCACGAGAAAGAGAGGTGGATCAGTCCAGAGCAGACTGCTGTACTCCAGGCAGTTCGTCCCTCCTCGAGGCAGCCGGCAGCCACAGGCCATCATGACAGAGTGGACCCTGCTCAAACGTCTCCTGGATGCTGTCCACCAGCACTCCACCATGATCGGTCGCCTGTGGCTCACTGTCATGGTCATCTTCCGGCTGCTTATTGTAGCTGTGGCTACAGAAGATGTGTACACTGATGAGCAGGAGATGTTTGTGTGCAACACGCTGCAGCCAGGATGCTCCACCGTCTGCTACGATGCATTTGCACCCATCTCGCAACCTCGCTTCTGGGTATTCCACATCATCAGTGTCTCCACGCCATCCCTCTGCTTCATCATCTACACATGGCACAACTTGTCCAAGCAGCCCCACAACACCACCCAGAGGTTGGGGCAAGGACTGGGGGATATTTCTGGAGACGGAGGCCCAGATGTGCAGCGAGATGGTGGACAGGAGGCATATGATCAGAGCTGTGACTCAGACAGTTGTTCCATTCGCTCCCATAAGCACCTAGGTCACAGCCTGGCAGATGTGCTGGAGGGCATCACGGCCCAGAACCTCCAGAGGGGAGATCCCAGCAACACAGTGTCCTTGACCCAGGCACGACCTTACCCCTTGAGGAAGGGGAGTGCAGAGGGTCACGCGATGCCCGGAGGGGTTCTGTCTAAATGTTACATCTTTCATGTGTGTTTACGTGCTGTTCTGGAGTTGGGCTTTGTCCTGGCCCAGTGGAAGCTATTTGGCTTCCAGGTGCCTGTCCATTTTCTTTGCACCTCAGCCCCCTGCAGCCAGCCGGTGGACTGCTATGTCTCCCGGCCTACAGAGAAGACCATCTTCTTACTCTTCATGTTTTGCGTGGGGGTTTTCTGTATCCTTCTCAACCTGCTGGAGCTCAACCATCTAGGCTGGAAAAAGATTCGGCAGGTGGTGAGGCTGAGAGACAGCACATCCTGGAGAGGTTGTCCAGGTATGAGGAGGGGATATGAAACCTTCCTCCCAGACAGCCCTTCTTTCACATCCACTGTAGGCTTTAGGCATGTGACCAGCACCAGCTCCCTGCCCACCTTGGACCTGGTGGTGGGTCACCAGCCTGACTGGACTTGTGCTGTGAACTGTGACAAGATGTGGGAGCCTCAGGGGGTCAGAGAAAGTAGACTGGAGCAAGGAAAGAAACAAGTCTGCCCACAAGGAGAGAGGGAGCCACTGAAGAGTAAGAGGGAAGTCAGAGCATCCAAGCAGAGGAGTGCTGAGGTCTGGATATAGTCTACAACCATGAAGCATGTTGATGCCTTTTTCCAAGATCGCACTCTGGAATACAACAGGTCTGAAACAAAATTAATAGGACTGGTTCAGCCAAATGACAAAAATAGGTTCTATTAACCAAGATAATCTACATGCAGACCATGCCTTCAGAAGAATGACAAGGTGCTGTTTCTCCAGCACAAAGCAATGAAAACTGTTCACAGAGGACTGTGTATTATTCACAGCCTGAACATTTCTTCTGGGAAACTACAGTATGTGATTCTTACAATGTTTACATGTCTCATAATGAATGGAGCAAAAGTTTTATGCTGTAGCCTAGTAAATGATCTACAGTATTCTTACTCCTGTGACCCAAACTCCACTGGGAATTGTAGGCAAGTCAACTCATTTTTATTTCATTATCATAGTCCTACAAACTCACATTTGAAAGTTCAAGTCTGAAAGAAATACCAATAGTCTCCCAGACTCTCTAACATTGACTCTCTAATCTGATTGTATTTATGCTTATATTTTGTCTCAAATCTCATCATAGGCCTAGATTTTATTTTAATACCACAAAGTGGTTTAGTGATCACAGGCATAGACCTGTCCAGAGTGGACCCCCGCCTCTCCCCCAGTGTCAGCTAGGATTGGCTCTAGCCGCCCGCAACCCTATTCTGGATAAATGGTATAGCTGTGGATAGATGGAAGGATATAGCTGAACTAACCTTTCTGAAGTTCAGCCTACATTACAGTACTTGCAGTAATCTATACTTAAAATATTATTAGAACATTGCCAAATGACAGTCTATTAAAATCTGCAGGAAACGTAGCTCTAAGGTTGATCACATGTAGCTTAGCCACTGACAGTTACAGTCTGATGGGGTTTAATTTGTAATGTAATGACTGTCACCAAGCAGTTTTACTTGTAGTGAAGACTAAATAGTTAAGACCAGTCTCTGTGTGAACGGATCACTTTTAGAAATGTGTATTAACCCATCTGCATCAGAGTACGACTAAATGTAACTACTACTGTATGTAAATATTTACATAATAGATGCTGTAGGTAACTTTTTATAGATAACTCAGTGAGAGGGGTGTCCTTTTTCTAAGCTTGAACACCTGCCCCCTAGAATCTCTGTGGACAGCCCTGATAAGGGAGTGGTACACTCAGGTACCAGACTTGTGAGGTCGTCTAACTAATGTAGTCACATCCAGCTGTCGTAGAGTAAATCCTGCTTTCATTAAGATTATAATGTTTGGCCTTCTCAAACTTTTTCAGTGTGTTGATTCAGGTTTATGGTTAGTGTGGAGGCAGGAGTTGGTGGGTCCACACCATTCTAGCCTATAAATAGCCCAAATAGTGAGGCCGAGTCCTGCTGGATTTACTGAGTTCATACTAATCTGGGAAAAAATGCTCCAGCTTATAATGGGATTTACAAACACCATAAGTAAGAATGTAATGGTGGAAACAATGCATTAGGTCTAGGCATATAGGTATATATATAATTATGTAATATAACTAAAACCTATTTATAAAAAAAATGAAGCTATTAGGAAATTATTAATGAACACATCTGATCAGTGTAATGCAAAATAACAGTGGATGGGAAATTTGCCATTTGTGTTCATTAAACCTAAACTATCAACAGTGTAAACTAAACTTATAAAAGAGTTTGGCTGCATTTAGGCCTACGTCAGCATTACTGTGACATCCATATCAACACCACCTGTACGTGGCTCACTCTGCCGAGGCTTCTCTGTGTCCCTCTTTTCTGGGTGTGGTACTGTGTGGACGTTGTGCATCTTTGATTATCTCCTTTCTGTTGAAATGTCCGTTGCCTCCCAGTGTGTAAACCAGACACACAGCATGCTACAGATTATAATGCAATATTTTTATTGTATAACTAATATTTTGAGGAACACTAACAGTTGGAGTTATGAATGCTTTCAGAGCTTAGTGACCTCTGAAGTTGCCTGTGAGCTCTCCTTCACTGGCATATAGGGTGTTGGAGATTCAGTCCAGTTAAAAAATACTTCAGCATCTATCTTTAATACCAAACCCCCTACATACCGTATTCTGGAGGATAGAATGCTTCATTAATCCAATAGGGAATTTGTAAAATCACAAAAGAATGGAGGAATCAAAATGCTCTTGCCAATAAATACACTGTAAAAACTGCTAATTATATTCACTGGCATAAATAAGTCAGTGTTTGTCATATGCACAGTATGGAAACGTGTTTCTCTCTACAATGAAACTCTTACTTTGCCGTCCACATGAATGCCACATAATGCAAATTAAATATAAAGTAGATAAATAAGTAATACAAAATCTAAGGCACTTAAAAGTAGCAAATGAAGAGCTATAAAAATATATACGAATATAATAAGAGAATGTATGCTACTGCAGTAGCCGTAAATAAGTTACAAGTTGGTATGACTTAGAAACTTAAATGATCAGTAATTTAAGGAAATAATCAATTTGTGCCAACAAATCAAATTTGTCTGTTACTTCGACAAAAGTGAGTGAGCTCTGATAAATTAGAATCTTAAACTGATTCATTACAAACTGAGAAAGTTCTGTCAACTTGTCTTCTTTAGTTGAATACAGGAAACGAATGTACTTGGTGTGTGGTTGTTTGTTTACATGGCAGCCCTGTGACAGACTGGCGACCTGTCCAGGTTACTGGAGGTTGCATAGTGAAATTGTGACTGATTCATTAAATTACACCAAGAAATAGGCAAACATTTGAGAAAAAAGGTATAGTTCAGTGTAAGAGAATTTTGCTTCGTAAAATGTTCCTCCACAGTCTCAAAACCAATTTTCTGCCTAACCACTAAATTATATATGTGGACATCACATACATCACCACGCCATCCCAAATCCATGGGCATTAATCTGCTGTGGTGGTTTCAGTCTTTCCACCAGATGTTGATCCTGGCTGCAGGGATTTGCTCCCAGTCAGCCACAGAAGCATTAGTGAGGTCCAGTGCTGGTGATGACGTCTGGCTTACAGACCATGTTCCAGTTCATCCCAGAGGTGTTGGATGGGGTGGAGGTCAGTCATGTTCTGGAACCACTTCCTTGTGGAGCTGGCTTTGTGCACAGGGGCAAAGACAAACTGCTGACACAAAAAAGCACATTAGTTTCTAAAATTCCACTGTGTGCTGTAACATTAAGATTTCCCCTTCACTGCAAACATGGGGCTTGGGCCAAATCATGGAAAGCCACATAACAAAAGTACACAAGAGTAGGTCATAGTATTTCTCATCTATTTATTTACACAATATATTTATGAATATATTCATTTACAACATCTATAAAACAGCTTTTGCATAAATTATGCTACTGAAAAAATAAAACACAGAACTGCACAGCCAGTTTCCTTTGCCTAGAAGTTGGTTGTAAAATGAATACTGAGGACAGACTGCTGTGGACAAAGTCAGACAGAGGTACAGTGTTGACAGAGAGCTTGTTTTAGTGTATCACCAAGTCATTCACACTGTGGGGCTAACTGCAAAAAGTAACAGCCTGAAACAGGCTGATCTTGCATTCAATCTTAAATTGGTGAACAAAGTAAAATGCTTTGGAAGGATGGCTCCATTTGTCCCATGACTACTACATTTACACAACAACTTCTCAAACCAAGTTGACTGTTTCCTGAAGACTGAACGTGAGCTTGAACCATGTGACGGACACGACGCCCTGTGATGTATTGTGACCATGCTGCAGACAGCACCCTATGCTACGAGCTCCCTAGTATCCAAAATCCATGATAAAATCTTGAGGAAAAATAATCATCCTGCAACATGTTGAACAGCTAAGCAACTGCAAGCTAACAGTAAGTAACCAATACAGTTTATTTACTTTTTATCAAATATTAAGTAGACTTTGTCCTCATACAATATACAATGGAGCCAAACATGTACTGTCGTTCAAAGAGTGAATATCGGAATAAACACCCAAACCAAGTTACATCTTTCCTTTGTGGATAAAACAAAACTAAGAAACTGCACACTGGTCTGGATGGAAAAAGGTCTGTGGATTTACCATGAGAACCTTTTTGTATTACTGTAAAGTCACAAATAAAAGCTCACATTCAAATAATGGTTGAATAAATCAAGGCTGGTCACAAATTAATGGAGCCAGCACTGAGGTGGGCTGAGTGCTGGTACTATGATCACTCGTGTGGTAAATTCACAGTTCCACAGCAGTAACACGGCAGTCATGCCATGCTCACAGCTCTGCTGAAAATACTCTCTTTTTAATGGCAATATTATTTTCATTCACTGACACTGGGGCTTTGCCATTTTGAGTACTGAGTTACAGTGAAACTCCACAGTTCTTTCAAATGTTTAATAATTCTGGTTACTAACAACATGGGTGTTATTTTCATAACTTTGGTCCTCAACATTACAAGTTATGACAACACTGATTCAACAAAGTAATTTCAGATATCTGGGAACGTGGCAGTGTCACAAAACAGGAGCTGTCAGACGAACAGACAGGTTGTAAACAAGCTGACAGTTGATCCACATTATTTGGAAGTGCAGCTGAAAGTGCGCTCACCTGAAGCGCACAGGAAAGGAAGTATGTGCAGGACGACGGCAAGTAAGGTAAGTCTGTCTCTGACAGATGTTTACAACTGACAGGTTGGGCAGTAATCTTTCCTTCTGCCTTCATTTCATCTTCCAGAAATACCTTTGGCTAACCTGGGAGTACATTCAAGGTAGCATTATTCAGTTAAAATCCGGCCACCTGGGGGCAGAACTACACAACCAGCTCAACATCACACACCTGGTAAGACATTCTGTCCTTGCTGTTAGCAAGCAGCTGCTTATTTATGCATCTAGCAGGAACAGCGATTTAGCATTCATTCTGAGCCATGTGTCTGGCCACCCAACACCCACTTTCCTTTTAGCTCTGCTTTGGTCCCTACCAGCTTCTGAGGCTAATATCTGTCTGTTTAGCTGCTAAATGATCCACTATGTTCAGCTGTTTGTCTCTAACTGTAGCCCCTTTTACACTGTTCGTTCAAGGTGAGATTATTGTACCAATTCTCTGCCACACCATGATGTATTTTTGAGTAGTAAAACTGGCACAACAGTTCCTCCTTGACCTCTGTGTGAAAGGGGAGAGGTGGCATGCCAGGTTGTGGGTGGAGATGAGTGACGTTCTGATGAAGTGTTGTGTTGGGCTGACTGTGGTTCAGTGGATAGAGTAGTTGTCTCCCAACCGGAGGTTTGAAATGCGGTACCTGCAGTCCACATGTCGAAGTGTCCTTGGGCAAGACACTGAACCCCCAAGTTGCCCCCGATGGTTAGAACCATCGGTTGAGTTGGCACCGCAGATGGCTGCCTCGGTTCTGTACTGGAAACAAATTCCTTGTGTGTAACATACTTGGCCAAATAAAAGGTGGTTATTATTCTGTGACACGCCGCCCGGGGATTAAAATTTTAACACTGCTTGCAAGTACAGACTCTGTGACATGCTGTACAATATGCACAACAACTGTGACAATCAAACAGGACTGAAAATGCCCTGAAATATATGTAATGTTTCTAATATGACTATAATGCAAGTAAGAGTTTATCACTTGCTTGTAGTGGTCTAACAATCTAGTGGTGAACTTCAAGCTGGGGTAAGGAGCCTCAGCTTGTCATGAGAGGACCAAAACAGGCAGACAATTCAATGACATCAACCTCTATCAGGATACAAAGGGGGCAGCGTCATCTGAAGGGCTGGCAGGATGGATGACGGAGTTTGATGACTGCTTGACACACCTTGGTCAGACCCAAAGGACACAAAGGGTCCAGCAAGACAGAGGTCCCACTTAATGGGTTGGGTTTCACTTGACTTTAGAGCTTGTTAAAGATCAGCAGAAAACAAATCAGCAACATTTGATCCAAAGTTGGTTTGGGACAAAACAACTACCTCCCTGACTCAGTTTTAAGATGAGAAGATAATTTTTTTCAGCTTGACGCTGATCTGGCCCCATGTATTTTCCAGCCTGAGCTGAGCTCAGGGCTGAATATGATGTGGCAAGAGGAGTTCTGTGGAGAGCCGGAAATGCTGGCCTTCACTGCGGCAGGGGGACAATCACCTCCACGTAGTTGATGGGGAAGAAGCCAGATTCACCATTAATCATGCCCTCGTACCAGTTCTCATCTATCTGGTTAGTGAGGATGATGATGTCGCCCTCTTTGAAGCCTAGCTCGCCCTCATTCTCTGGCTCAAACTCATAGAGGGCGCGACAGCACGGCTGATCCAACACCTCCGATTCTGCACCCAAACACAGGGAGACATCAGAAAATGACTGACAGATGATTTCCCTCCTGTGCGTTTGTGACAGGAGGCTTATTTCCTACATCATATGTTACTGAGGTACTTAGACACTAAAAGAGCAAACTCTTACTGTCAGTATAAACTATATACACAAAAAAATCTGTTATTTGTTATATATACATATAGAATACACAGCGTCTTTTAATGTATATATGGAGATGAAGCTGCTCAATTTAGGCTTGAATGAATATGAAGTAGGATGGTTTTTAAACTATCTGTTAAAAAGAACTCGGTGTGTGAGAGTAAATGGAATTTGTTCCAAATGGTTCATTTTAACTAACGGTACCGCAAGGATCTGTGCTTGGCCTGTTATTGTTTTGTCTTTATATGACTGATTTGGGAGTAAATGCAGATGGTGTTTACATGCACTGTTATGCAGACGATACAGTGTTTTTACAGTTGCGCTACAACATTAACTAACAGCACTAACCAAGCTTCAGTCTGGCTTTGACATCTTACAATACCTACTAATTAAATTAAAGCCTAAATTGAATGCAGATAAAACAAAGGTGCTACATGTCACAAACGGAAGAAAAGATTTGCTGATTTGATCATTATTGTGTCATTTGAGAGGGGGGTAATTAAACATGTGTCCTTCAAATATTTAGGTATATGAATAGATGACTGCCTTTCATTTAAGTTTCATATTAAAAAACTGGTCAAGACGTTGGGATTCTATTTTAGACATTTTTCTTTGGAAGCCAGATAAAAGCTAGTATTTGCCACTTCTCTCCAGAATCTTGATTATGGTGATTTGGTATAAATGAATGAACCAGCATTTGACTTCACTTTTTAAGGTTTATCACAAATTTAAAACTATCTGACCCATCATTGGGCTCTGTACTATAAAGCAGGGTGGCCTTCTCTTGCCATATGACAATTGGTATGTATTTATTTATAAAGCCATTATAGGCAAGCTACTTTTGCATCTTTGTACAATGATTGTTCAAAACTCTGTCAGGCTGCAATCTGAGATCACAACAAATACATCAACTCTGTAAGAACAGAGCTGAGAAAGAAGGCCTTCTCATCTGCTGCTCCGAATACTTGGAACATTTTGCAGAAAGAATTTAAAATAGCTAAGCTGGTTTCTCTCACAGAATTGAAGACCATGGCTCAGTCAATGGTGTCTGCTTCTTATTCAAGCTGCTTGTGTAACTTTAAATGATGTGTATGTGACTTATGTTTTTAGCTGTTTTGTAGCAATTTTATGTAAGTGCCGTTTCTTGGTCAGGTCCCCCTTTAAAAAGAGGTTTTTAATCTTAATGGGGTTTTTGCCTGGTAAAATTAAGGTTAAATAAATAAATAGGCTGAAAGTACAAAAAAAACAAACAAGTGAATCTTGAGTGGTTGGAGCTTGCACAAATGCTGAGTCATGTCTAACAGGTTTTTCATTTTAAATTGTATGTATGACCTGAGTGACAATCCAAACCTCAGAGGTCCTCCTCTCATTAGACAAGTTGAAACCAGCTGTATTTTTGCTTGCAAAACTAACTGATTATCCCAATTGTTAATCCCGTGTTGATGAATCATTTCAGGACTGCAACACACATGTGAATGCTGCACCAGTGTGTGTTACTCACGCTGAATACTGACATTGGTAATGGAGTTCTCAGGCCATGACAGTGGGACAGAGGCTATATGATCAGCTGGGTGAGATGTAAAGACAAATGGAGATAGTGATGAGCACAAGACAACACAAAACAATGTACACACTCAGTGATGAAGAAATGCGCCCTGGTTATCTACCACTGCAGACTGCATGTCCACTAGTTGTGTCTGACTTCAGCCACTACAGGGGGGCAATGCGCTTTTCAGACACTGCCATGGACAAATAGTGTAGGTCCACTCACTGAGGACTGCATACACCTGTACAGCTGAATGCAATCCCAATCCAGTGAAACAGCTCTGCTGTAGTATCTGTCTTTATGAAGCTCAAAATGTTTCAGGTGTGGGTGAAAGTAACAGAAACTGTATGGATTCACTGATATGTTCAGTGCTGAGGTCATAGTTAGGTGGCGGTGTATTGGGCTGCATTATATTCAGTGATGTCTCCATTTCTTGTCCTTCCCATTTACATACATTAGGCAGCAGTTAACCCACTGTCCCGAGCCAGCCCCTCAAGAAAAGGATGAAAGTCTTCCACCTAAATACTATATAAAGGAATATCTACTTTTCCCACTGACTGTGTGGCTGATTGGAATATTTGTAGGGAATAACAGGAAAAGGTACACACTACAACTCAAAGCATGCAATGACAGTGGAACCGACAGAGAAAATTATGGAAAATAAAGTAAAAACCCAAAGAGACACACGTACAGTTGTTTTTGGCGGCCTGTTTTAATTTAATTTTTAGTCTAAACTGATGATATTTAGTCTAGTTTTAGTCAACGAAAATTGTATTTTACTCTCTTTTTAGTAATGCAATTCTATTTAACCCAGTCAATATAGTTTAAGTACCTAGTAGTATAGATGAAACCAAAATTTTCTTTTAGCCAAACCCATTTCAAACAAGGTCATCTTATTATATTATTGTCACCTTATAGACTCAAAAATACATCTAATACACATTTTGTGTGATTGTGGCCGCATTTCTCCCCATCTTTTTCCACAACACACTTCGTTTTCTTTTCTACTTCTATGTAATGAAAGTTTTTCCAAATGTCGTTTCTTCTTGTTCTCCCAAAGACGAACCCCAGCTGGCCGGTCATTGATCCCTTTCTCTGTGTCAGACTTAACTTTGTTTCTTGTCGTCTTCTAAATAATGCCGCGAGTGGGGCTTAAGGAAGTGACGTCGCCTGCGTCTGCGCAGTGCGACCTGATGCAGCCCCTGAAGTGAGACACAAGCAACAAAAATACTACAAAATAATAATAATGCGACTAAAGAAGACGAAATAATGTTATAACATTTCATTTCGTCTCGTTTTGGTCAACGAAAATGAAGAGACATTTTAGCAAAGTTTTTATTTTGTAAACTACATTTAGTCTCGTTTTTTTCATCAACAATATTCCATTATACATTTAATTATAGTCATCGTCACTTGACCAGCATTTACGTTGCGTCTCATCTTGTTTTCGTCACGTCATAAAGGTTCATTGACAACGATATTTCGTCATAATTTTCATTGACGAAAGCAACATTAGACACACGCAGCATCTGCTACCTGTGGATTTGAGTGAGGAGCTGTATGACAGGCCGTTGTGCTGACTGTTGTCTGGGGCCTCAATGCTGCTCCTTATGGACTTCGGTTTGAACTCTCTCTTGGGCCGACTGCTGGTAGCGGATACCCTGGGATAAGAGGAGAAAGAAAACAACTGTTCTTTAACACCGATCACTGATTTACAGAATCAGCACTATGTTCCATGTTTCATTTATGTGGTTCTGGGAATCTCCAGTGGTTCATGAGGGGTTTTGGAGCAGGAAGGAACCTGCACAGACCCACTACTACTGAATGTTATTGTGTGACTGAAGTAAAATAGATCTCTGTATGTCCATACATATGATCAGACTGGACTACTCTTCAAATTTATTGTTGCACCATCTAAAATAAAATAAAATAAGTGGCAGATATGCTGCATAACACACGTATCTGCCTATTTGAAGGGTGGACTATTCACTGAGAAGAGAATAAAATGGTATTTGATGCTGCTGTTGGACAGTCCCAGTGATGTTTGTTTGATACACGTTCATTATGAAGTGGTGAGAACTTTCACATTACTCTCAGCAATTTCATTATTGCTGTGATGTACTTTTATAATGAAAGAAATACATCTCATATACACTTTGAATTCAGGGGGTTTTGTGTTCATTATCAGTAGCTTATAAATATAGATGGTGTGGCAATTTATTCTAACTTTGGTTCCTTAGGAGAGACCAGAATTTCTCTTTTGGGTCTCGAGCTGAAAAGGTTAGGGAACCCAAGCTGTAGAGCAAATAAACTGCCTGTTTCAAGGGAGAACGTGCAGAATGTGATCACATAGGAAATTTACTACTGTAATTAGTTCTCACAGCCTTTTCACAACCCAGTTCATACATATACAGCATATACATACACATATATGCACATACAGTAGAGAATTTTGTTGGTGTTTGAGTCTGAGTGTGAAAACAATTCATCAGATTTGAAAGATGTGGTCATTGAATGGATTATGTGTCAAAGCACTGAAGTGCAACTGTACTGACTGTTTTGAAAAAGTGAAGTCAGTATTGAGAAAACGTGTGTAATCATGTTAAAAAATAATTGACATCTGACAAATTTCTTAAAAATAACAGAAAAATAATATTTACAGGGAGAAAAAAGAATCACATTTACACTTTAAAGTCTGGAGTATAGTTATAGGAAAAATACATCCTCTGGTTACTGGTGCTGAAACACATTTCGGCTGATATCAGGCACTAGACCTTGTTGCTTTTGGACCAGACCTCCACAAAACCACACAGATGATATCAGTACTGATGCCAGCAAGCCTCCATTACTCCTCCAAGAGACAAAGAACACATGACATGAACCTGTAAGCGCACTCTTTCTAGCATAAGACAAGTTGGATATACGAGCAGCTCCCGTTCATCAGTGTGCTTTCAGTCTCATAACCACTGTGTGAGTGAGTGAATTTCATTTTTGAACAACAGAAACTGATTTTCCCACAGAGGGTGAATGCTGCAAAGTAATTACTGAGAGCCAAGTGAAGTGTGGCCTCAAGTGCAGCAGATCAGCTTCCCTACCTCTTCTGCAGCTTTCTGCTGAGCTCCTCCAGGATTTCACATGACTGCCGGTGGTACTCTAAGGCCGCCTCGATCAGTGCTGACAGCTGGCTCACCTGTTCTACCTGTTGGCCACCAATGCATGTGCACACAGAAGAAAAGAAATAAGCATTAACCAACCCTCCAGCAAAGTCACCCAGCTCATTTACAAACAAGTTTGCCACATTAAGCTTTGTAATTTTGTACTGTGATAATGGGAAAAACAAAAAATATTAACAACCAAACTGGAGTATTAAGTAGCGATCTGACTTTGTATATATTGAATGTCATGTCTCAGTCTGTCTCTTAGTTAAGTGGACCAATCTGTGGCTAAATGCTGAAACCTGGGGGAACTTTTACAACAGCTCCGCAGGAAATCTAACGCATCTGCAAGTGCTGTTTTTGTTTCTGTTTTCAAAATCTACAAATGAAAAGATGCCTACAATTGTTCTTACTGGACTTTGTCACACTTGCACAAGGTAAACATGATGACCGTGTTCAGTTGAGGTCAGACAATCAGAACCTGAACGAGTGAGAAGTCACTGTTTAATAACAGTCAGAATGACATCGTGTGGCGCAGTTTGTCTGGTTTCATACACAAAAACACAACGTTAACACCATTGTTTATTATATATGTCACATCCCTCGAAACACAGGCCGAGGTGGTGGCGTGGCAGCGATCTTTGACTCAAGCCTATTAATCAACCCTAGACCTAAACATAGTTATAACTCATTTGAAAGTCTCACCCTGAGTCTCTCACACCCAAACTGGAAAACTCAAAAGCCTGTTCTGTTTGTTATTGTATACCGTCCACCTGCTCCTTATTCAGAGTTTTTAAGTGAATTCTCAGACTTTCTGTCTGATTTAGTGCTTAGTACAGATAAAATAATCATAGTAGGCGACTTTAATATTCATGTAGATGCTGACAATGACAGCCTCAACAATGCATTCTGTTCATTATTAGACTCAGTTGGCTTCTCTCAAACTAAATAAACCCACTCACTGTTTTAATCACACTCTGTATCTTGTTCTGACATATGGCATTGAAACTGAACACTTAATAGTTTTTCCCCATAACCCCCTTCTGTCTGACCATTTTCTAATAACTTTTGAATTTAAATTAAT
>NW_018128218.1:308434-312115 GCF_001952655.1 Monopterus albus
CTCTCTCTCTCCCTGTACCTTTCTGCAGGTTGCCCTGGCCCTGGAGCTCTATGTCTCTGACGAGCAGTCACCGGCCACATCGACCTGATCAGTGTTTGATTGTTGTGTCTTGTTGCTTTTCTTCTTTTGTCTCTCCTCTATCCACTCACCCCAACCGGTCGAGGCAGAAGGCCGCCCACCAAGAGCCGGGGTCTGTCGGAGGTTTCTTCCGTTAAAGGGAGTTTTTCCTCCCCACTGTCGCCAAGTGCTTGCTCAAGGGGGATTTGTTGGGTTTTCCCTATGTAATAATATTGATAACAGTAAGGTCTAGACCTTACTTTGTAAAGTGTCCTGAGATGACTTTTGTTGTGATTTGATTTGAATTTGATTTGATTTGATATATGCGTATTTGCTTGCTTTATTTAACTACACTAAGTGAAGCCAGATGTAATGTCGATGTCACAGTGAGAGCCACTAATATGTCGACTACACTCACTGTTAACCTGCTGTATGTGCTCTTACATGTGTGAGAAATGAATTATTTCTATGACGTCACCTGCTGTTAACAAGGCAACATAAATATAGTTCCACTATTAGGAATTTTATGCAAACAATAAAGGATCCTTTTCAAGATAATTACATCTTAAAAAAAAACTAAGAAACCAAATAACTAGTCCTGCTACTGTATATTTTAGTGAGGATGGGAGGGTTTATTTGTTTTCGTTATAATTTCTTTCGTTATATATGCTTTGTTGTAATACTGTCAACATGTCGCAATTATGATAAAAATACATAAACTGTGACTCAAATTAAGTTGCTTTAACTTGTGAGTTAACAGGAACTTTGTGGTAAAGCATGTTTTCTCCAGCTAACATTATTTAAGTTGCCAGTGTCCTTTTGTTTCCTATCCCCTACTGTTACATTTTTTATGGGAAAGGCCCCCCCTCCCTTACATCGTTCTCCAGGAAGTTGAACATGCTCCTCTCAGCCAGCTCTCTGCTCTCCTCAAACTTCTCCACAGCCTGCCGGATCTCCTCATCGGGGATTTTCCCCTGACGTTTCTTCTTATAGTCAAAGTCTAACCGGCGGCCCTCCAGCTTCTTCAGGTGGTGCTGCAAGCAGAAACCACAAGTCAATTCTGGAGGTTCCAATCCCAACAAGTTCTGGTTAGGCTTTGATGTGACTCAAAGCATGTGGTGTTTATGGCATTAAAGGTTTATTCATAATGAAAGTGAGCTCTTTGGTCAATGTGAGCATTAGTATGATAAAATAGAGATTCAGTTTTTAAATATACTATACACTGTAATGCCTCAGCATTATCTGCACACTGTAGCTCTAGGAGGCTAACGTTAGCTTACTTGTGTATTTTGTCGATCCAGTGTTATGCTATGAATAACAATTTTATCATTAGTGGTTAAAGGTATTAACTTCAAGGACACCTGGCTTGGATTGAGTATAATCTCTGACTTATTTCACCTTTTGATACAGGAGGAAAATGCAGCTCTGCAAACATACACACGCATCAGCAAGCTCTCAGCAAAAGGCCTCAATCTGCACTGCCAATTTAATTCATTTAATCATCTGTTTATTCGTCCTGCAACAGAGAAAATTTACACACACACACACACACACCCGTGGCAAGGTGCAGTAATAATATTAGTTTGCAGGATAGAACAGCCAGGATAACCTAAGTTTGTTTTCTAGTCAAATGAAATGTTTTCTATTAAAATAGTAGGAGGGCAATAGAACAAAGACATCACTCTATTATTTTAAACTCAACTAAGCTTCACTACAGCATGTCCTAGTGTATGTAACATAGAACCCCGATTTCCATGCTGTGCACTTGGACAATCTGTATATATTTCACCACTCATAATTCATCTAAACATTTAAAATCTAGCATTATTGCCTTCATCCAAAGTTTGAGGCGCTTTGGCTCATGTAATGGGAAAGTGTAAGATGACCTTTTAATATTCCGAGCCTTATTTTTCTTAGATTAACTTGAACAGCCTGGAACAGAAAAGTAATTTCCCCTATATTTAATTTTACATCCAATAAAATGTGGTGTTGCTCAGAGATATTTGCTATAATCTCTACACCAGAACCCATGTGGGCGCAAGGCATTATGGGATATCAGACTAGGGCAAATAGAATGTTTTTGTTTGTTTTTAACAACGCATGACTAAACACATCTGCAGTGACACTGCAAACACAGTACGGTATATACTGTATATATACTGCCCTATACTTACAGACTGACTTAGAGACTAATATAGGCCAATACAACCTCACACATCCTGCACATGCAGGAAAGGCTCTTTATTCAAGTTTATTCCTTGAGCACAAAGCCAAACATCAAACTGTGCAGGTGCTTTTACTTCTAACATGTTTACTGCTGTCCAAACTAACTCTGCTGTGTTTTCTCATGTGGTTCAGTTTTATCTGGGCTGCTTTGAAAGCTGTCATTCTAACTCTGGTGCAGACTGAAGAACCGCACAGAGCTGTCTTGGTCCAAGTGGACTATGGAAGCAAAGTACTCTGTGATTGGAGATACTGCATTTTTAGCAGGATTTTTAAAGCTAAACAACCTTTAATTTCATCTGCTGACCTGTGAACTGTTGATAAAGTGTTCTCCTAAGCCAGTGATTCCCAAACTGTGGCTCCACCTGGTGGTACACCATAGCCATGCTGAAAGGTCTAAGTCCTAAAATCAACAACTTGTCATTTAATTTTATTACAACAGTTACTACATAAACATATCACTTTACAATGATGTAAAAATGTGTTGACAATCACTTGAATAAGTTGTTGTGTGAGAGCCATGGACAACACTGTGTGTTTTGTGGAGTGTGGAGCACGCATATGTTGATGCCGCACTGTCCATATTAGTGAAGCGGAGCAGAGGAGATCGATAGACAGACAGAGCATGTCTGCCTGGTTTCTTAGTGTGGTTGCTGTTCATGGTTGTTGGTGTAACATTGGGCCCTAATTCCATTCCCCCACTGCTACAACCCACAGGCACGAGGGAAATGACAGCAACAGTCAACGACAAAACATGGCGCCCACTGAGGCGAACGTGTTTGCCCGCTCCACTCTTGAATGCCGGTTTTTTCTTCGTTTTCTTCTTTTTTTGTGTGTTTTATGCTTTTTCTGCAGTGCACAAATGTCATGCACTGCTTACATACAACAGACAGGCATTGCTGGATATCGCCAACTCACAAAGCCACTGGGAATTTACTGGTTTCATACCACCGGAGCTACAACAGGGCCAACAGGGCCACCACAGACGCCATCGCGGCTGCACTCCACTATTCCCTTTCTCATCTGGAAAATGGAGACTCCTACATCAGGATACTCTTCATTGACTACAGCTCCGCCACCAACTCACCCACAAACTGTTCACACTAGGTCTGCACCCCACCCTCTGTGACTGGCTCCTGGACTTTCTGACTGGCAGGCCCCAGACTGTCAGGATTGGCAATAGAACTTCAGCCAGCATTGTTACAAACACCGGCACCCCACAAGGATGTGTCCTCAGTCCCATCCTCTACACCCTGTTCACCCACGACTGTGTCGCCTCCCACAAAGACAACATCATCCTGAAGTTTGCGGACGACACCGCAGTGATTGGTCGCATCACTGGTGGGGACGAAGCAGCCTACAGGAGGGAGGGGGCCGGGCTGGGGTCATGATGCAAGGACA
>NW_018128218.1:312150-313461 GCF_001952655.1 Monopterus albus
TGGTCAAGAAGGCCCAACGGTGGCTGTACTTCCTGAGGAGGCTGAGGAGGTTTGGCATGTCACCTAGGATCCTCAGCAACTTCTACAGCTGCATCATTGAGAGCATCTTGACCAGCTGCATCACTGTCTGGTATGGCAGGACTACTGCTATGGACCACAAGCACCTGCAGAGAGTGGTAAAGACTGTGGAGAAGATCACCAGGACTCCACTGCCCTCTCTGCAGAGCATTTACGACCGCAGGGTGCGTGGGAAGGCTGCCTCCACCCTCAAAGATCCCACCCACCCCCAGCACGGACTGTTCACTTCTCTGCCCTCTGGCCGGAGGTTCAGAAGTGTGAAATGTAGGACCACTAGACTGAAAAACTCTTTCTTTCCCTCTGCCATCAGACTCCTAAACAGCTGAGGAGTTTATTACCAGGAAATACGTGATGTACTGTTTACATTTTGTTTGCATAACTGCACAATGACTGTTGACTGCTGCACATGCTGCTCCCATGCAGCATACATTCTGTTATATTCTTGTATATTTTTTTCTACTATATTGCTGCATCTGCGCTGCTTAAAGTCCCTTAGATTTTGTGTTATTTATCTACTTTATATTTCATTTTTATTTTG
The DNA here is from genome assembly GCF_001952655.1 of Monopterus albus. Classification (NCBI taxonomy): domain Eukaryota; kingdom Metazoa; phylum Chordata; class Actinopteri; order Synbranchiformes; family Synbranchidae; genus Monopterus; species Monopterus albus. The sequence continues at coordinate 312,767 of NW_018128218.1, forward strand.
TGACATTCATGTGGACGGCAAAGTAAGAATTTCATTGTACAGGGAAACATGTTTCCTAACTGTGCATATGACAAACTAAACACTTTGAACTTGAACTTGACAGGGAGACAGGCAGACAGCAAACAGCAAACATCTGTTCTGACACGGTGATTTTTGTTTATGCTCTGTGTTTTTGATTTTTAAAAAGTTGCCTTGTGTTGTTATTTTGCCTGTGTGAGGCTGGAGAGTGGTTAAATCGATGAATTTAGTTTTCAAAAAAAAAAAAAAAAAAATGTCACTTCATGTTGTGCACATGGACTTACATAAGTGATGTGGGGGTGGACTTACATAAGTGATGTGGAACTTTCTGGGTATTTGCGGCGGGAAGTGGTACGTACACAGTGGTACATGGCCTGAAACGTTTGGGAACCTCTGGTCCTGTCTGTGTAAGTGATGTATTTATAGTAAATATGCCAGATCATTTGGTAACCACTATGGCCGCAATGATTCACACCAATACTAAACGTTTTGACAATTTTGGAAATAAGATTGCATTCATTCAGTTAAAGTGAGCAGCTGACTGTGTTTTTAATGCCACAGCAATTCCTGGCCTCATGTTACCCATCCATCGTTTTTTTTCTATACCGCTTAGTCCCAAACAGGGTCACGGGGAGCGGGAGCCAATCCCAGCCAGCTGCGGGCGCGAGGCGGGGGCG
>NW_018128218.1:313586-319685 GCF_001952655.1 Monopterus albus
ATGCTACCATACATTAAACTTATTCCACATTTTTAGATTCAGATTTTACAACAAAATAAATGATCAACAACATGTAACGCATTATTGACCAAACTATCCAGCTGTGTGTGGAGTAGTATTTTTGATGACTTCTGTACCGTCACTTAGTGTAAGTAAAATTTTGAATGTATCGACGTACAGTACGTTTAGATTCTGTTTGTAGTGTGACATTAACAGTTGGATTTAAAAAACAAAAACAAAAAACAAACAGGCATGGCAGCACACACTGAATGCATTTTGTAAATGAAATTAAGGTAACATTTGAGGTATTGCACAGGCCTACTGGCAGATTACAGTGTGCCAGTGTGCTGCACAGATCCTGGCACATGTTGGAAATCACATTTCCCCTGTGATGCAGATGCTGTCAGTACTAATAGAACTTGAAGACGAAGTTTTAAAGTATGGAACAAAATCAGTCATCTCTCAGTCAGTCTACCCTGCCAATAATGAATTTCAAAATAAAATCCTACTGGTGTTTCCCATGATCAAATTTTAGTCACAGGGTGCAGCCTGCTGCAGTGTACCGTGATCTCTTTGAGGTCCTTGTCCTGTAGATTCTGCAGAGGGTCAATAAAGTTTTGCTTGACGTTTATGTCCAGGGAATCCTTCACATCCGCCATCTGCCTCATTGCCTCACCCATATCCACCAGAGCACAACCTACAGGGTAGAGAGAAATGCAAATTCACCCCTAAAAAGTATTTCTGGTTTCCAGCAAGCTGCTTAACTTGTAAATACTTTCCAAGTAGCCTATAAGCTATACAAACAACTTTATTTCTAGCCCCCTGCTGCATGCGCATCCTTGACTGAAACACTTCTCAGCTGCTATTTGAGAATTTCAGGAACATGAGAATCTGTACCAAAGACAGAGTCCTCTCCCAGTTCATGACCATAGCGCAGCATGCAGTCTCCCAGCAGGCCTTCCGTCTGAGGGTAGCCCGTGGTCTTCACCTGCCCACGGATCTTGGACACTGTGTTCAGCATGTTCAGTTTGGCTCGAGACGCTACGAAGGAAATCATGAAATATACCACATACTAGGTTCAGCTTGCAAAACATAACAATGCATTACTTTGTTGCATTTGTGGAAAAAAAGAGCAGCAAATTCTATAACAAAATAACACATCATCCATCTGTTTTACCTGGGTTAGGCTGGAGGTATTCTGTTGTTTTGGACAAGAGGTCTAACACTGACTTGTTGGTCACTTCAATTTTCTGGTGGGAGATATAAGAATGGTTAAAAAAATAAGAGATGCTGAGGTTATGTGTGAGTGTTGTCTCCTTTTGAAGAATACCTGAAACATTATGTTCAGTCTATGTGTAAGGTGTCCAAGCTCATGGGTTTATGCATGTAGTCGCATGTTGCTTTTTAATGATACAGTCTCTTTTCAGTCAATTTTTGGGAATTTCTGTCATTTCCACTCAGCTTTTATAGTGAGGGGATTCTGATAAAGGTTAGCAGCATTGCAGAAAGTTTCAAAAGTTTTAGAAACTGAATACTGAGTTTCTCTGTGACCCGGCCAAAAATGTCATACTGTTATATTAACATTTATAAATCACAGCAAATCACACTAACTGTAACCAAAAACCAAAACCACTTAATTGTGTTGACATTGTAAATATGTGTATATGTAAAATCTTGTTCTTGATTTCTCACGATTGTCGTGTTTTAGGTATTTTTGAGTAGTTTTTCAGAGAATCCTTATGGCTGAAATACAGGTATTTCCCCCATTGTGGGATTAATTATGGGAGTAATATTTTTGTCCTTGATTTCTTGATCTCTTGAATACTATATCTTGTCTTGTTCTTAGGTATTTTGATTTGTTCTCAGGGATTAATTGTCAGAGGATCATTTTTGTTCTTGACTGTCAAATACTCTATTCTGTCTGGTTTTAGGTACTTTGGAATTTGTCTCTCAAGATATGTGTGTAGTGTTTGTTCTTATGGTGTTTTGTTGCTGCTGGAACACAGGAATTTCCCCATGGTGGGATCAATAAAGTCCTACCTACCTACTATGAAGAAAGTCACTTTCGGCTTTTCCCGTTTAGGGGTCGCCACAGTGAATCGTCACACTGATGACTCGCATGTTGACATTTGGCACGCGTTTTACGCTGGATGCCCTTCCTGACGCAACCCTGATTCGAACCCGGGGCGCAGCGGCGAGAGCGCTGTGCCTTAACCACTAGCTTGTTCTACTTATTTGTTAGTGGCATGAGAGTTCAGAAAACCTGTAAACTCAAAGAGAAATCAGAAGTCCCTCCAGACAAGTGTTTATTCAGCTGGGGACAGGTCTGAATGAGTAAGGAAGCTCTTTCATCATCCTGTACTAAACTCACCCGTTCCATCTCCATAAAGTCTTCATCCAGCTTTGTCCCCTCTGCTCCACTGATCTTTTCACTGAGTAGCTGCACAGACAGAGCAGAGAAAAAGCTCATCAGATGTGTCTTATTGCTTTGGTAACACTTAGTGAATGCTGCTTCTGCTCTGAAAACTCAGCCCACTGTTTGATTTGACCTTTATTTTACCTGAAGGACCCACTGAGATCAAGATCTGTTTTTTGTTTGTTTTTGGTTCCAGTCTGGAGATGCAGTGATACTGATAGCCACACTAGCAGCCCAAACCTTCATGACACCAGATGCGTACAAACAAACCCTTACAAATGTAATCCAGTACAATTATTTGGATTCACAAGAGCACTAAACAGTCTGACGTTTAATGTCCACTTCTTCTGTTGTCATTTTGTCTTTTTTCAGAGGTCCAGCAACACTGTGTGACTTGATAGCCACCACTTACACTGGCTATGCCCTCAGAGTACACATTTTGAAGTTAGTGCCTTCGTGACGAGTTTGTAAGCGATTATGTAGGTTCATTTAGTTTAGACTACAATAAATGTACTCATAGGCTACAGTAAAGCCCAAACCATGTCTCAGCAGTTGTTGCATTATTCACCGTCTAGCACCTCCAGGATTAGTCTCTAGATGACACCACCCTCACAATCTGCCTGTGCTGTTCAGCTTGTGTTCTGATAGGTTCAAATACATTTCAGCTGAGCTGTGCAGTATCAGAAAAACAGTCACAGTCAAAAGTAATGGCAATGTCTGTTTGCAATGTCCTGATTTTCTGCATAAATTGGTCATGAAATGTGATCAGATCGCCACCAAAGTCACAAATATCAACAAACACTATTTCTAAGCGAATAAAACAAAGTCTTGATCTTTCATGTCTTTATTGAACACACCCATTAAACACACAAAGTGATGGTGGAAAAAGGTTATAACCAAAACAGGGAAATACATCAAGTAAACAGTTAAAACGCAACCATCTGTCACACCGACCACTGAACAAAGTAGTTCTTTTTACTGTGTGTAGTTTCCATTTGCTGTGTTTTATCATGGGTTGGAACCATTGTACGTATTGCCTACACCACATTTCAAGTGTATCCAGTAATTCCCTCATTGTCTGCAATTATAGTTTTGAGCTATTTTTTTCCTCACAGCAAGAAGGTTCTGGGTTCAAGTCCCGGCCGAGGCGGGAGTTTGCATGTTCTCCCTGTGTCTGCCTGGGTTCTCTCCAGGTACTCCAGCTTCCTCCCACAGTCCACAGGTTGATTACCCCTAGGAGTGAATGTGAGCCCTGTGATAGGCGGACGACCTGTTCAGGGTGGACCCTGCCTCTAAACCAGTGTCATCTGGGACTGACTCCCCCGCCTCCAACCATAGTCAGGAATAAGCAGTATAGATAACGGATGGATGGATAACAAAATAGATTATATATATAACCAACTACAGTTCTCCTGCTTTAAGCTGTTGGGGGCGGTTGTGGCTCAGGAGGTAGAGCGAGTTGTCTCTTAACTGGAAGATTAGCGGTTTGATTCCTGGTTTGTCCAGTCCACACACTGAAGTGTCCTTGAGCAAGACACTGAACCCCCAGCGGCTCCCTGTGATGTCACCGGTACGGGAATGGCCAAATAATGTGAAAGCACTGAGTGTGCTGTAATGCACAGAAAATCACTGTACAAGAATGAGACCATTTACATGCTGCTTTAAAATGTTCTCTTCAAACACAACAATGGTTTTGCCTCTAATTTATGAAAATACTTAAATGCACTGGTCACTGAGGAACCTTTTTCATTCCAGGACCTCCTCTCTTCACACTGATATGCTGGGTCATCAAGTGATACTCCAGGACAGGGGTGCCCAATACGTCGATTGCGATCGACCGGTAGATCGCAAAGGTAGTGTTGGTAGATCGCGTGCCATTCAAAAATAAATTAGATGTATCTGTCGTAATTCACGTGTCAAATGTTAACATGCGAACGGTCAGTGTGATGATTCACTGTGGCGACCCCTAAACGGGAAAATCAGAAAGTGACAATCATTCATATATAGCCTATCACCCATCCTCCCTATGGCATTTGCTACTTGATTGACATGCAGGGCAGCCAGTCTGAGATCTTGTCTTTTCTGACACATGAGTCACCAAACATGCACAGTCAACCACACAAGCTACTGCAAAACTCCAGTGAGCAAACTACCTTGTCAGCCTTCGAATTAATTTCTACTAAAGGGTATAAAATAAGTGGGGGAGCCAAATCAAGTAAGAAACCGGAAACGTACCGAAAACATTCCATGCTGAATGGGGGAAGAACTTTTTTTCGCGACGCTATATTTGAAGTGCATTTGCTTGATCTACCAATCTACCATCACTATTCTGAAGAAGGTAAATGTGGAGCAGCACTTTCAGACTGTTCATAAAAACTATGACACTCATTCAAACATATTTTTGTGTGTGTGTGTGTGTGTGTGTGTGTGTGTGCGCGCGTGTAGTATTTTTAGTGTAGGTCAATCATTTTGACTTGGTCATTTGAAAAGTAGCTCGCAAGGCGAAAAAGTGTGGGCACCCCTGCTCCAGGACCTCTTAATTTACAAATTAAGCACTGAATTCAGTCACTACATTTTATGCTGAGCAACAATAATGCCAACCTTACTACAGATTGTTAGACCCAGTCCAGGTGGGCCCACACCATTAACACTAACTCTGCCCCTCAGCAATGTGCACATCTAGAACATCTGTCACAGCCATGTCAGCTAAGGGCACAGTGTCTCCTCTCAGCCATACCAGCAGCCTCCTCACCACTGCAGCTGCTACTTCTTTCTTTTACTCCCTTTTCTCCCTTTCTCACAGTTTATCATGACTTTTTCTTGTGACTTGTTCTTACTCTGTAAAAATTGCAACTTAGTCAATACTGGAAATAAAAATACTTCAACATAATTACTAATTCTAGAATAGTCATTGTACACAAAATAACTGCTACAGTGATGACAGTAAATGTAATTTGTTACTTCCACATACGTACACAGGCAAATATCTTATTACAGAAAACAAAGTGAACTAGAGAAATGCATTTACTGTCAAAAATGCGTGTGTATGCTAATAAAAGCTGAAAGATTGTCCTGAAAATGCCTGAAATCAATTGCTGAAACAGCTGAAAGATAAGAAATAGCTGAAGTTCTTTGTTGAAACAGATGAGAAGAAATGGCTGAAGTTCCTTGTTGAATAATGTGAAGGATGAGATGCAATAAAGTAGGAACGGCCTTGAAGAGCTGAACATTTTAATACCTGAAATAGCTGAAATTATGCTGAAGTAGAATTTCCCATTCATTTTAATTGTGTAAAAGTTTCAAAATAAAGCTAAATATTTCAAAGGTATGAAGTTTAGAAAAATTCTGAAGAGAAGCATGAATCAAATCAAATCAAATCAAATCAAATTTTATTTGTATAGCACCAAATCACAACAAAAGTCATCTCAGGACACTTTACAAAGTAAGGTCTAGACCTTACTGTTATCAATATTATTACATAGGGAAAACCCAACAAATCCCCCTTGAGCAAGCACTTGGCGACAGTGGGGAGGAAAAACCCCCTTTAACGGAAGAAACCTCCAACAGACCCCGGCTCTTGCCTCGACCGGTTGGGGTGAGTGAATAGAGGAGAGACAAAAGAAGAAAAGCAACAAGACACAACAATCAAACACTGATCAGGTCGATGTGGCTGGTGACTGCTC
>NW_018128218.1:322773-323468 GCF_001952655.1 Monopterus albus
TCCTCCACGGGAGGTCCCGGCTCCAGGTTCCCGGCGGTGGCCATCTCCACAGCCGCCTCCACAGTCACAGCCTGTTCCAGTACCTGTTTCCCAGAGGTTCGGCCGGCGCGCTGACACCACCCCGGAGTCTGCCCCTTGGCATTGTTACCCAAACATCCCTGCTGAAACTGAGAAACCCAGGTGCGCCGACGACAGCCTCCCCACCAGGGTACCAAGTCTGCAGTGTGCCAACCAGTACACACCAACGGAGGCAGTTGCTTCTGGTCCCATGCGGCTTGGCTGGATCGCCAAAGCCCTCTCCTGCCCCTGAACAGGTCGGCTGGCACGCTGATGCCGCCTTCTGGACTATTTCTGTTCCTGTCTCTGAGCAGGTCGGCCGGCATGCCAACGCCACTCCCCTGCTCCCAGCCTTCGAGTGGGTCGGCAACGACGCCACTCCCCTGCTCCCAGCCTCCGAGTGGGTCGGCGACGACACCACTCCCCTGCTTCCAGATCCTGCGTGGGTTGGCAACGACGCCACTCCCCTGCTCTCAGCCTTCAAGTGGGTGGGCAACAACACCACTCTCCCCCTTCCAGATCCCGCATGGGTCGGCGACGACGCCACTCCCCTGCTCCCAGATTGCACGTGGGTCGCCGACGTCGCCCAGCTGCCGGCTCCAGAGGGGGTTGAGACGCCGCCCAGCTGTCGGCTCCAC
>NW_018128218.1:323492-343906 GCF_001952655.1 Monopterus albus
CTGACACCGCCCTGCTGCCGGCTCCAGAGGCTTGAAATGGAGCTCAGGTCAGTGTGTAAAGGACAGCACTCGAGTCAGGACATGGTTAGACAGCAAAAGCAATCACACAACACCCATTAAATTCACAAACTCTCACTAACAGTAAAATATAGAATACCAAACTGAAATTATTTTAACTTGTGTTTTACAAATACACTTTTCTAAAGTAAATGTTATTTCGTATATTTGTAAGACTGATGGCTTTGCTATTGTGCAAATTTATATGAAAAGTGGCACCTTGCCATTTGAGTTGCATGGTGTTACATTAAAGGGAGAAGCACATACTCCCAGGCCAGATGCATTACCACCAGCTGCAGCAACAGGTGACAGCTGGACCAGCAAATGGCTGGTGCCAGCCCTGCTTTTAATCCACACTGACACCATCTAATCTACACATTAGAGCTACAGTTAACCAGAGCAGTGTAGAGAGAGAGAACACCTGGGTTAACAGAGTCACTCTGAAAGCAAAACTGTTCCGATCGGCAGGGGCTTTGACCTGTATGGACTCTCCAGCGAGTCACAGACTTCACAACCAGAATGCCAGTGCTTTCCTTTAAGACAGATCAAAGAATCCTCCAGCATCGTACGTTATTCTACAGTCCTCTCTTTGTTGTGTGACTGCCTGTTTTTTCTTCCTACACTCTGAACACAGGTCTCTACAGATGGGCCTGTGGGGGCAGAGGGGATGCACACACTGCTTGTTCCTGCCTTTGTAGGGGACACACATTAAGTACACACGGAAACATACACAGCAGCACAATATCTGTCTTCACTCTCCAGATAAACAAAATAATGACACAGCAGCCAAACAACAATGTCAGTGAAGACCATTCCAAATCAGTTTCCTTTACTAAGGCTTTTGTGATTTGGCATAATAAAGGATAATGTCTTTTTTGACAACTCTGACCTTACTTTCCAAGATTTGGCCATCATTTCTACAAGTATTATTGGCTTACCAGCTTAACAGCTATGACTAGGTCTGACGTACCTCAGCAGTAGCGGTAGAGATTCTGGCTGGCCTGACAAGCTGTGGATTTCTCATACTGAAACCGTGTACAAGGCACTAGAAGAGTGGTTCTCTTTTTGTAAAGTATTTATGGTCTTTTTTTCCCAGCCTTTTTCCAAAACAAATCATAAAAGCAAAATATAAGGAGTGGATTAAAATGTGTTTGTCTCCTAAAATCAACCGTGAATGTTAATAGCTTACTACCTGCAGTAGCTCTTTGTTGGCACTCTAGTAATTTCACTCCAAATCATTACCCGAGTGTAGTGTTATCTTTGGAGAACTCGTCGGTAAGTCTTCATCCTCAAATCTTACTCTCTTGTAAAGTTACAGAAAAACATTCTGTCAAAGAGAAAAAAACAAAACAAATACTAGCCTAACTCTAACCTTTGTGTTTGTATAGTGAGGACTTTGTCTGATGTTACATTTTCCTTATCATACTATAACATAGAATGGCTAACCAATGCTAACCTATCATATCAAATCAAGGTGTTTCTTTATTTCTTTATCTTCAAGTCTTTTACAAAGATGATCAGTAGGGATGGATACCTAAACCCTGTGACGGTTCCTGTACAGTCAGTATATACCAGACTGCCACACACCTACACCTTGGTTGACCATGGAATTTCTCCAGGTATTGTCTACATCAGTGTAAAGAAAATTAAATGTGTTACTTACTCTACTGCACTTACTGTAAGGAAACATTAAAGACTATTTGAAGAAGCAGCTCACTGGGTATGTGTGGTCATTAGACGTCTACTGTACTGTACGTGCCACACAAATGTGTCAATCACCAATAAAATGTTTTCTCCTTCATTTAGGCAAAATGGAACCAGCAAATAACAGGTCACCAGTTCCCATCATAATATGTGACCTTACTGTACAATAACTGATTAAAACATCAAAATCATTGTTTTTGCAGCTGTGTCTTCCTCTAATAATCTTTTTGCACGTTTGTTCTAATTTGTGACCATCACAAAGCCAATACAGATTCCTGATGGGCCATACATACCATTCTTCTGGCTGACTGTCGATGCAACAAATGATAAAAATGTTCAACAGCGCCCCTGTGGTCACAAAATCTGACAGGCCACAGATTTCAGTGCAACACCGGATCTAAATTAGAACTGGCTACAGAAACACAGCCCTAAATCAAACTAAATTAAAGCAAATCAAAATTAACCGAATCTAAATTGAATTGAATCAAGAGATTTGTCTCAATAGCGAGTCCTATTATATATGTCTGCTGGTACTCCAGCTCCCTCCCACAGTCCAAAGTCATGCAGCTTAGGTTGACTGGTGTCTCTAAATTGCCCACAGGAGTGTGTGTGTGTGTGTGTGTGTGTGTGTGTGTGCGCGCGCATGTTATGTCCAGGGTCAGATAACACTGTGAAAAGAGCGCGCGCGTGTGTGTGTGGTTGTTCGTCTCTGTGTTAGCCCTGCCATGGATTGGCGACCTGTCCAGGGTGTACCCCGCCTTCGCCCGATTGCCAGCTGGGATTGGCTCCAGCCCCCCCGTGACCCCGTTCAGGGACTAAGCGGTAGAAAATGAATGAATGAATGTTATTTAGTTGAATTCAACATGTTATGAGACATTTCAGGTTTACCGGATTTTGTGCCTTCAGAGGAAAACACTGCAGAAGCTTATAAGGATGTGAAAAAGTAAAGTGTGATGCTCTGTGACTCACTGCCAGCCTGTCACAGATCACACTTTCCCCTTAGCTAAGATGCATCTTTACTATTGTTAGAAGGGAAAGTGAACTGGAGTCAAAGAACACAGCCTGCGGTGGTAAACAGCAGTTTCCCTTCCAAACAATGTGGAATCTCTTGAGAAGGTGACTCACTGGCCCACACACACGTATACAGGAATTCTATTGTTGTAGGTTTGTGTGTGTTACCAGAACCATGTTTTACTGGGTTTCCCAAAGGAGCTTTACCACAGATGCAAAGAGGAGGGGACAGAACAGTACAGCAACAGAATAGTACTCTGCAGTACAGATGCACAGTGGATATCAAAACTGCAGACACCCTTCAGAACTGTGTAGTACAATTCTTTGATTTTTGTTTAAATTTGACACAAGAACATGACATTTATGCATTTACATTCTGCAAAAACACAAATACAGATAGAATTTTAACAATAAGCAGGTACTAGTTGATTGAACTATGAACTTCCTGCTGTTTGTTTAGTGGCGGGTGGGATGAACTGGAAGCTGCTGCAACCCACAACTTCCAGCTGACATCATGTACAAGTATGTTTAACAATATTTTTAAATGGTGTAGCAGTGGGTCTGTTTCTTTTAAGGTGAATCAAAATTAGTTTTGTCCTTACTTTGTGTGCATGGAAATGCTAATAATATTGCAGCTACTATGCATATTTTTTTATATTTTTCAAAGGAAAAACTGGTTTAGGAGATGTAAACCTCAAGCCTCTAAGTGGGCATTTCTCATGGATGAGTGGCAACAAACCCTCAGATAGCTGCTCTTTACTGCTAGGGTCAATGAAACGTTGACAGTAAACCTACAGTAGCTCAATAACACACAGCACAGTGTTTTCAACATAGGGTTTAGGGAGCAAGCAGGGTCCATGAAAACATTTAATTGGTTCCTCATCAGAATGACAAACAGCTTGTCACTGTAACTTATTTTGTTAGAGCTAGGGAAGGTCTGAGATTCTAACAATTATATTTCAGCACAAGTATACCGTTATACGATTCAATACTTCTCCTGCCATATGTGTCATCGGAAGAAAAAACCAGTAGTGCCTCATGTTTGTCCATCTACAAGGTCTTTATGTTGAAAAGCTTGATATGTCCAGGGTCAGATAACACTGTGAAAAGAGCCTTTCATTCAGCATTTACTGCACACACACCTACCCTACAAGACTGTCAGTGTGTGTGTACATTGCTGACATTTATATGGAACCACAGCATTCACAGTCATACAGAATATGTGTGTGTGTGTGTGTGTGTGTGTGTGTGTGTGTGTGTGTGTGTGGGGGGAATCACGGTTGTTAAGCTGTGGGTGGAACAGTGTTCATGTGTTCAAGCTTCAATGTGTGCAGGAAGGAAGAGGCAGCGTGTAGTCTAGCAGACATGTATTGTTTTGTTTTCCTTTAAGCCGGTCAGGCAGATGTATCAAACCTACTAAGCCACATACCACTGCTTTGTACCAGGGAATAAACCCACAGTCTGTTGATGCAGGACAATCATCATGTTCTCAGAAAAGGTGAGTTAAAAATTTGTCTAGTGAAAACAGACAACTGTATCTGTCCTGTCATTAGCTGATGGGCCCTGGCCAGAACTAATGTCATTATGATTATTTAGTTAGGGCACATGGTGCGAGTGGAACATGAAATCATAATGACAGCTGGTAAGCTAATAAGCATGATACCACTCATACAGTCAGAGCCAAAAATATTGGCACCCCTGCATTTCTGTCAGATAACACGCCACTTCTCCCAGAAAATCATTTCAATCACAAATTCTTTGGTATTCTCATGTTTATTTCTTTTGTTTATTTCTTTTCTCACAAAAAGCAGAGAAAAGCCAAATCTGATCCATTCCACACAGAACTCCAAAAACAGACTGGACATCCTCAGCTTAATATCTGGTAGCCAACCCTCTGGACAACATAACTGAAATCAGTCACTTCCTGTAACCATCAGTGAGTTTCTTCCACCTCTCCACTGGAACTTTGGACCACTCGTCTTCTGCCAACTGCTCCAGGTCTCTCAGATTTCAAGGCTTCCTTCTCCCAGCTGCTGTTCTGAGATCTCTCCACAGGAGCTCTATGGGATTTAGACCTGGACTCATTGATGGCCACTGCACAACTCTACAGCTCATTGTCTGAAACCATTTCTGGCGCTTTCTGAAGTCTGCTTTGGGTCATTGTCCTCCTGTAAGACGGAGACCCAACTTTCTGACACTGGGCCCTACATAATGCCCCAGAATTCATTGGTAGTCTTCAGATTTCATAATGCCATACACACAGTCAAGACATCTAGTGGCTGAAGCAGCAGAGCAACCCCAAAACATCAGTGAACCTCCAGTGTGTCTGACTGTATGGAAGTGTTCTTTTCTTTGAAGGCCTCATTTCATTTTCTGAAAACAGTAGAATGACGTGCTCGACCAAACAGCTCTACTATAGTCTCATCTGTCCACAGGACATTCTCCCAGGAGGACTGTGGCTTCCTCAGGTAAGTTTTGACTTCTTTATGTCTCTGTGTCAGCAGTGGGCCCCTGGGTCTCCTACCATAGCGTCCCTTGACATTCAGATGGCGACAGACAGTGTGAGCTGACACTGTTACACCCTGTGCCTGCAGGTCAGCTTGGATTTGTTTGGAAGTTGATCGAGGTTCTTTATCCACCATTCCAACAATCCTTCGTTACAATCTGTCATCTAGTTTTCTCTTTCAACCACGTCCATGGGCTGTAAACTTCTTGACAATGTTGTGCACTGCTTTTTGTGTTGTTTCGATGCAAACAAAAGAAATAAACAAAGAATACCAAAGAATTTGTGATTCATAACAATTTCCTGGGAGAAGTGGTGTGTCATCTGACAGAAATGCAGGGGCGGCACAGTTTTGACTAGGACTGTATTTTTCCTACCAAATAGTCTCTGCCATGAGGGTTCAACAGAATTTGTCAAAATGCTTTTGAATCCCTTATTAAATTTAATTAGGTTTATAATTATAACCATAAAAACCTCAGTACCTACAAACTAAAACTCAGATCTGTCAGTATGCAATCAGACAGATTTGGAGTGGTAGCCTGAGCAATGTTCAAAACCAGCCATAACCTGACAGTAACATGAGCCTTTTAATTCTGCACACATTATTATTGGGTACATTTCATTGAAGGATTCTCAGAAGTCTAAGAGAATGTGAAATGGGATGTGTAGGAAATCTACTTTTATTCATTCTGTTACACAAAATTGTCTTGAAAAAAACTGAACTGCAATGTGTACTACTGCACATTGCATTTACAGTAGTACTGCATACTATGTGTGAAAAGTTGTATAAAGCGCTTTGCATCTGTATTAAGATTCAGTGTCCACTGGCGTGAAGAATATTTGAGAAGTAACAAAAGGTGTGGAGTTAGTGAGCTTACCAGACTTCTGTACTAAAGGTAAAAGTACTCATTATGCATAATGGCACCGTTCACATTGATGTATATCATATTGGACTATAATTACTGATGTACAATTGTGTACATCACAGTTAATGTTGCAGCTAGTAAAGGTGGAGCTAATGTTAACTACCATATACTGTATGATTATACTTTGAAGTACTTAACACACTGCTGGAGAGCTTGAGGATTTCCCACCAGGGATCAATAAAGTATTATGGTCATAGTATAATTAAATTCATCTCAGTCTGAAAAGTAACTAGCAATTAAATTTATTGAACAAATGTAGTGAGTAAAAAGTAGAATATTTTTCAGTTAAATGTAGTGAAGTTCAAGTATGAAGTAGCAGGAAAAATGAAAATACTCATGTTTACATGAGATACCTCAAAATTACACTTAACTACAGTACTTGAGTAAATGTACTGAGTTTCTGTCCACCTCTGCAAATTCAAATAAAAATATTTTCCTCCTTAAAAACATTGAACCCAACAGAAAGACAGCAATATTCTAGACCCAGTGACACAAGTGGGGTCTTTTCAAAGTGGAAAAGAAAGCTACTACTATCATACTTTACTTCTGGAAAATCATGTCTCTGTACATCACATATCACACTCTTATTTTGTAACACCAACATAAACTGGCTGATCCACAACACTGAAGGTGCGCACAGTGATGAAGAGCTGCTGAAATGTTAATGAGCATAAAGCTGCCTGCCAGACCAACAGCCGACTACAGCTCAGGCCCTCCATCACTCAGTCATTAAAGATGGATGGATTCTTTTCACCAAGGTGTCAGCTGTATCTCTATCTCGTGGCATTGTGTTTCTGTTCTGTCTCAGGGCACAGGCATAATGCGACAACACACCTTGACCTGTGCTTAGTTTTTAACCTTAAAGCAGCATTAACTCACTTCTCCCTTTAATTTTAAACCATTAAGAGAAGTGAGGATCTAAACAAATTCAAGTAGCAAACCCTCATCCTCTCCCTCCTGCACTGTCTGTGAAACTAGGCAGTGATGCACCGAAATGAAAATTCTGGGCCGAAACTGAAACCGAAAATTTAGGATGCACTTGGCCGAAAACCGAAACGAAACCGAAAATGGCTTCTTTTAAAAACTTCAAATTTTTAAAACACGCTTACTCTAGTATTTGAATTTGATGAATCTGAAACGAAAAACTAAAATCTAAAATATTTTTAACAATAAACAATACCAAGTTTTATGTAACATTCAATAAAGTTTTAAGTAACGCTCAAACATTTTTAATTGCTGTGCAAAACAATGCAAAACGGTGCAAAAACGCGGCTCAATATGTTGTATGAGCCTACAAAATCCAATGTCCTCCATGACAGAAAACGGCTGGTCGTCTAAGGCAATGAATTCCATTACTTTCTCAGTAATGCCACATGCTTTGGGACTATCATCTGCAAATTAGTCTTTTCAAAGACCGAGGGTATTTGTGATGTAGTTGGGGCACTTTTAACCAATGTTGTTTTACGGTACTCCTCATATTCAATTGGCTGTCATTTTTTCAGGTGGTGTATCAAACCTGTTGTCGAAAAGTTCTTTGGCACCGTACCTCCTCTTGATATTTTCGCAGAACAAATGTTGCATATTGCAACTTTGGTGTCCTTACCTGAAACTTCAAAATGCTTCCATACCACTGACATGCTTTGTCGTTGATGGGGAGACGCGTGATATAACAGCTCCAGCGTGAGTGAAACCTAACCTGTGCTGCGCGAGGATGGGCAGGGCGGGGCATTTTCGGCATGCCTTTTCGGCGTGTTTTTTTATTCCGGCCCGAAATAAAAATGGCCTTTTCGGCCAAAAAATTTTCAGTGATTGAAAGTTCGGTGCACCCCTAAAACTAGGCCATATGTGGCCACGACAGCCAGAGACAGTTGTGGCAGTCAGGTAGTGCAGCAGTAATGACCGTGTCCAGAACTAAATTATACGGAAAATAGAGCCTGTGGTTTTCAGTGGTATTACAGTGACACAATGTCAAATAAGGAGGTTTACATTTTAGCGATATGCATACGTATGTCTGACATTGTAGCAGATGCATCTGCAGTAATACAAATTACACAGAGGAATGTTTTGCCAGTAATAATGATAGAGTACTAATGTTCAGGCCGCTATCACATCGTGTTCAGTGTTACAAACTTGACATACATAACATTATATGGTAGCTGTGAGTCATATGTCAAACAAGACTAACTTCATGTTACACTTTGATAGCTGAACAAACTCCCACTTTTCTAGTTGTCTCAATGGCATAAATTTTTCATAAACTTTTCACTAAAATGCTACATGGACTGCAGTGTTATGTCCAACATAAACTGGACCAAAACCAAGCTAAAATTAGCAAAATTAATTCATTTGCTAATCCTGGAATGCACACTGAATAGAGGGTGGGTATGTCTGACAATTCTTCTAACATTTAGCTTCTTCACACAATTATTTAAGGATGACAGGATAAGGCCAAGCATGTTACATACAAGGAATTTGTTTTTGGTACAGAACTGAGGCAGCCATCTGTGGCACCAATTCACACCGAAGGTTCTAACCATCAGGGGCAACTTGGGGTTTCAGTGTCTTGCCCAAGGAAATGTCACCATATGGACTACAGGCACCATGATTCAAACCTCCAACCCTCTGGTTGGGAAACGACCGCTCTACCCACTGAACCACAGTGAGAGAACACAAATGATGTGAAGAAACTGGTCTCTGTGATTTGTTGAGAAAACTCCTCCTCTTAAGGGGAGCTTTCCACAGTTAGCAAGTGACAATCGTAAACAACAGCAAGCAATGAAGATCTGATTAGGTTTTTTTTTTCTCAACATTATTATTTCAGAGAAGACCAAAATGCTGCCACTACTAAGATTACTGAGAACATAGATGAAAACAACACTGGTAATGCCGAAGTAGTTACAACAGCAAAAATTAGCAACAGCACCACAGCAGAGCCGGTCACTGCAAGAGAGAGCAGCAGCATCTCCTCTGGAACTAGTGGGCTCAGAGAAGCCAATGATGAGGAGCACCTTCAGGTCCTCAGATGTAAACGACGAAGGCATCTTGTCATGCTGAGTTAGCTACATGCTAATAATTCTGTTTGGTTCTGGTTCATGAATGAGGATGTGGATCATAATCAGGATCACATGTACGTCATTAGTACAAAACTGAATAAAGCTCAAACAACAATTTTAGAAAACAAAACTAGACAGATTTTAATTATACTTTCATTTTCTGTATGGCAGTATGCATTATTTACATGCAAATTATATTCTAAACATTTGCACACATATCCCAGGTAGCACCCCCTACTGAAAAAACATTGTCGTACACATGACAGCTATGCATTCTGCTCCATCACTGGTGCTTCTGATACGAGTACTATTCTATTAACAGTGACATTTTCCCAAACATACAACATGTAACCCTCCCTGTGTAGCTCTGATTAAGATCATTCTTCTTAGTAAACAACGGTACCACAAAACCTGCCAGCTCTAAATCTTTCAACAAGTTCACTATCAAATTACATTAAAACTAAGACCTAAGGCCTCTGATTTTGTTATGTCAGGTGGTTTCAAAACTGTAGACAGAGAACAAGTGAAATTGTTTCTGTTGTTGTTGTTAATTAATCCATGACGAAGGACCCAACTGCCACTAAAGTGATTCTGTGTGTATCCCACTCAAATGAACTAGAAATCATAGAGCTAGAAACTAGAAAACCTCATAGAGAAGAGAAACTGAGTAATTGTAGGTTTTTATGATACTGCTATTTCTGTGAGACATCGGAGTATTAGTCATACAATAGAACTGCATATTCTACCTGTACAAGTGACTGTGGACTTTGCACAGTACACCCAGCAGTGGATATGAAAACAGCCATAGCGCTCTTATTAAGTCATAGACACAGGACAGATATGGCTGAAGTAAACAAGATAAAATGTCAGGATAAATTGTTAATATATCTAGTGTTCTCACACTGTCCATCACAGTCCAGATGAGGGAGTACCTAGTTCCTAAAAATCTTGACACACTATAAAAGGTTTGCTCCTTGCAACCATGTTCTAACACCAGAAGTGTGGAATTTTCAAAGCATTTGCTGTGCTTAGAGCGCTAAACAACAAAACAGCCCAAAGAAAAAGTACCAACAAAAAAACAGCCCAAACTCAAACTGAAACTTCATACTTTATGGCTCCATAATAGAAACCCTCTATGTCCCGTAGTCAAAAGGTAAGGTCCATGTGTGATTAGGGAATGTCTAACCAATAGGCAAGTCTTTGAGAATAACCTCATGCCAAGCTCCATTCTAATCCAGTCCTTTTCCACCTGAAAATCTGGTGTTGGCTTGCTTAATTTACCAGCAAAGGTGCTTAAAGGTTTAAACAAAGCTTTAGACATTTCTGAGTCTTTAAGAGCCACTGCTCATTTAATCAAACAGATGATCCACCAAGACAGCATTTGTTTCCAGTAACATGTTATCTAAATGTGGTTCAGTGCCACCCACAAAGGTGTATTGTGGTGGCTGTGGGAATAATAGGCCATACTGCTCCAACTTTTATGAAGAACTTTAAAGTGTACTGGATGTATGCCCAGATTAAACAACAGGTACAACATTTGTGCGTGAAACTGCTTAAGATAAGGAACCCAGGGTCAGTGTTAGGGCTACCCTCTAATAGTCGAACAATCAAGGGGGGGATACCCACTTGACACTGTACGATACATGGATGTACATTAAGGTCGGATCTATTTGGCAAATTGCAGAACAAGGAGAAAAGGACAACAAAATCCACTAGGACAAGCCACATAAAGGTGAGATTTGTCTACTTTTACAAGAGATAAGACTGTAACGTGATGTGGCTGGCTTTGCCTAGGTTAATGTTGTTTACCCATCTCTGTTAAAGAGCAATGCACAGCTGTTTACTGACTGTTTCTGTGACCTACATCCATCCGAATAGGACTAAGATGCTAACAAAAATGTGTGGGGAAAACATTTCAGTGAGGAATTATAAACAAGAGCATCATTTCAACAGAAATACAAGTGTGCTGCCTGTCTCGTTATTACAACAAATCCATATGGCAGCCCAACATTATATATCGTCAATTTAAAAAGGTCACAGTTAAACCTCACATCATATGCAGCTTCTTGTACTTTTAAATGCTCAGAAATATGTCCCCGTCACACTTTTGCATTTAAATACTAATGTGTGGTGAAAACTGTATGTGTATAAAAGAAGGAATAGTGGAATAGTTGCACTGAAGAGCCGACAGACTGTGTTTCTGATGGCTCCATATCCTACCAGACACTGTCCACTGAAGACAATTCTGCTACTTTTGTCTTCTTCCTAAAGAAGGCGGCCAAACAGGCACTTGGATGAGCTCACATATAATTAACTAAGTTCACTAGCTAAACATTTTGATAACCAATACAGCCTTGTGATAGTAAAACTAGACTTACAGTGACTTCTTTCAAGAGCTCGAATTTGGAGATTTAAAAACTGCCATTTCTTCTTTGGCGTTAAGGCCACGCAAAACAGGAAATGTTACATGCTACGTAATTACATGCTAGGTAAATATATTATAGCCTATTTTTGTAGTCAACAACAAAAATTTTAATTTCTCGAATTTCCGATATCTTCCGCTGATGCTATGATATTAGTTCCTCCCACTAATCTTAGCTTTAGGTCAGCGAGAACCAAGTCTAACATTTGAAATAATAATTGTGGTGTGAGATGAACAACATTGCCGAAATAGTCCTGGGATTTCAATGTTTCATATACAATATTAAAAGAAGTCGAAACAACGTAAACATGTCTCCTATGTGTAAGAATACACTTATTTCTAGTTTTTCGATGCAGTTTGGTGCGATGTTGTCTCCGTAAAAAGGTGTTTCAACACCGATAACGTTAGATGAAATGCCTCGAAATAATGCCTGAATCGGCGTCATAACCCACCACAGTTAAATGTAAGACTTTAAATGCGTCTACTTGTATTGTTGTCAGCTGTAGCCTGATTCCGTGCACCGTTAGCTGCAAACACGGTTCACATCCAAACAATTGTTATTGTGAGCGAGGCGTCTCCATACCTGACTGGCTTTGTGGAACTGTTTCTTCAGCCCAGCCACAGACATCTTCGACAAACGTGTGAAGCTTCACCTTTGGAGAAAATGTTCTGTATAAACACCAAACAACCCCGGGAATATTTACGTTAAAGAAAGAGCCAGCGGAGTCCACACAGCGCACTCATCAGTCACTACCGTTCAAGATTGCAGCAAGATGCAAGCCGAGTCAAGCTCGACACTACCGGAAGTAGATTTATTGTCCTAACATTAAAAGTATCACACTCCAACACCAAGGGACACTTTTTATTTCCTAAATTGTATTGTTTCTCATATTGTACACTAAAGCAAAAAACATAAACAGTCGTAGTTAGGCAGAAAATTTAAACCTACTTTTACAACTGAACGTTTCTCTGTATTTGTAATAGGTAGTTTTACTTTGGGGAATCATGATTGCTCACAGTAGGCCACTAATGTAGCCAAATATAAGGAGGTAGAAGGCTGAACACAGGGTAAGATGAGGGAATTTCAAACATTTTCTGTTTACAGAAAAGCTGCTAGGTGCTTGGATATGAATGTATGTACAGCATGATCATGCATAAACAAACCTGAGCACTCAAGGAGTAGGCTAATAAGAGCATCAGATGATTTTCTTTTGTCAGTGACATAATCTCTGTCTGGTGGGGGGTTCTAGCCAATCCCAGCTGACACTGGGCAAGAAGCAGGGTCCCCCCTGAACAAGTCGCCAGTCTATCACAGGGCTGACACATAGACAAACAACCACATACACTCACACTCACTCTATGGGCAATTTAGACTCACCAGTCAATCTAAGCTGCATGTCTTTAGACTGTGGGAGGAAGCTGGAGTGGCCGGAGAGAACCCACACCGGCACAGGGAGAACACTTAAATTCCACAAAGAAAGGCCCCGAACCCAGAACTTTCTTCCTGTGACGTGACAGTACTAACCACTGGGCTGCTGACCTTTTGACCACATTACCTCAAAATTTTATGTTATGGAGAAGTCAACAAGTCAAACAGGTAAAATTGACCTTTAAAAATGGTGGGTGGTAAAAAGGACAGGGCACTTGAGTATTTGGTGGCCACAGGTGGAGCTACATTTTAGCCTTACATCTTACCTCAAGGTACATCATCCCCCATTGTCCCCTACAAACATATCCAAATAGGAGTGTTAAATATCTTCTCAACTCTCCCCAGTACAATTTTTAACTGTATCAAGTAGATTTATATTTCTAGGCAATTTGTGACACTGGGCAGTTACGTTTTTATTTTGAAAGTACCGACCGGAGATGTGTTTTACGTGCCTTGTTCGGTTTGTGGAGAGCAGGCGGAGGAGGAAAGGGTTTCCTGAATCGCAGAGATGTCGCCACTTCTCGCAGCCCATTGGCTGACAGATGCTGTGCGGAGGAAACCGCGGTGAGAAAAATGGCTAAAACAAGAAACACGATTCAGCAACCTCTGACCCCAATAGAAAAAAAAATCGTTATTTAGACTAGTTCTTCAGTGAAATAGAACACACTCTTTGTCAATGAAACTTTTAAACTGAAAAAGGTTTTGATTTTTTTAACTGACGGTGAAACTGGTTATTTAAACTGTAGGCTACTTGTAGGCCTATTTGTCCTCTATAACTAGAAGTTAGTAGGCTATAATGTAGTGTGAGATTTGAATTCAAACTGTCCAGCATACATATTTTAATATTAGATTATTTAGATGCATGTCTTCTTTTATTAGATCTTTTTGTAATCTGATTCTCAAAGTCTGAGCTGATCACACATTTTGTATAACATATTAGAATTTCTGTTGTTACATGAGTAGAACTTTTTTCAACACTGCCTTGCCATATAAACTCAGTCTACCTGTTATGCTGTGGTGGTTGTACTGGGCCCACCCTATTCTACCTCCTAGTCACCTCACTAGGTTATCATGACTGACTCCTTTAACATGGTTACAATAATAATCAGAATGTACCTGGTTTTGGCACAAAACTACTTGATTGGGTTATAAAACATCACTAGGTGTTACTCGTTATATATCTGCTAAAGGTTATTTAATTATAACGCGTGCATATATGCACCTTCTGGCCTACTGGTAGTTGCATGTTAGGCTTTCTGAAACATCGTTATGGACATAATAATAACTGATAACTCCCATTTAACTGGGTGATAACATTTGAACTTGCTGATTGCTCACTCTCTTTACATGAGTAACATGTGTAAATATGTGGCTGAAAAGTTCATAAAAAAGAAGTTAAAATACAACACAGAATAGCAGAGAGGATTCATGACCACAGCCAGTGCTTCTGAATAGTTTAGTCTATGGAACACATGATAACACATAACTAGGGATGGGACTCGTTTCAATTTTAACGATTCCGAGTCCGATTCTGCTTATCGATTCTGATTCTTAACGATTCCGATTCCAAAACGGTTTTTCTTTTTTTTTTGAGAGAAAAAAAATCAAGCAAATACTTAAAAAAATGTTTAATCATATAAGGTATAAACAAGCTCTAACAGTCAAATGTGAAATGATGAAAATAACACTTTCATTATGGAACTATCTACAAACCAAAACTGCTCAGATTTGAAAATAGAACAAGTAAAACAAATAGAACAAGTCAATGAAACACGTCAAAAGTCAGCAATTCTTTTGAAGAAAGATCAGCATGTCTGCCTTCTCTGGAAGGATGCGTGATCTCTCTAGCTAACTGTATCCCCAGCAGTAGAAAAAACCCTTTCACTGGGGGTAGAAGAGGCCTGTGCACAAAGGTATGAGAGGGCTAGGTCAGACAAGTGAGTATATGTCTCCTTCATGCTCCACCACCAGAGTGCAGGGTCTTGAGATGTCAGTAGAGGCAGCACTTCTCTATACATCTCCAGTTCTTTGTAGGATTTTTCCTGGATGGACAAGGTGCTCTGAATCTGGTTCTGTTTATGAGCCTCATCTTCTGCAAAAAGCTCCTCCAATGGAGTCATTTTGGCCTTCTTGCATTTCTGAAGCTACGAGGAACAAAAGAAGAAATCATATTTTGCGATTTGCAAAGTTTATGCCTGCATTGCTTACCATGTTGTACTCACCACTGCACTGGTCATCTCATCCTTGCTTTCTTCACTCGCCTCTTCATCTTCATGCTGCTGGCTTGTCCCCATGCCCTCCTCACTATAGCCATGCTCTGTCAGCTTAAGGTATAACAAGCAAAACAAATTACTAACATATAGGGGATGATGAAAAATAAGTATTTCATAATTTAAGATCTAAATTAATTTCACATCACATTCATGTTCATAATCAATACCTGTTCAGTTTCCATAGGATCTACAGCTCCCAGCACTTTTTCCTTTATCTGGTTCTAGACTGCATCATCATCCTCCACTTTATGCTTAAACCGGGGATCAAGTGCAGTTGCCTCTTCAAGGAAGGCTCTGACATCGACACTCCATTAAATGCAGATATAGTTAGAATAGATCCTATTAGGTGTCTTAACCTTCTGTGTTTCTTCTTCATTTATATTAATCATTTGATACAAAGTATTTTTTTATGTTTTTACATTGTCATTAATTTCTATAATCTACCACTGTTGACCCTTCTCTTGTTGACCCTGAACCTACCATTATATCAAAACATGCCACTATATCACCCCTAACATGCAAATAGCATGCAAAACAATATGAACACAATATGTACAGGTAAGTGCATAGTAAAGACATCCCACATAAAGTGTGACTGAATAATAAAATTACTGTAAAAGTTATATTAATCTAAATGATTATTTTTACCTGATAACGCTGGGATAGATTTGACCAGACAGTTGTCTTTAGAGTAGACACAAACACTGTGTCTCCTTCTTGCACAGTGAAATGTGCTTCTAACTTTTGCAGTATGGGAATGATCTGGCCGCAGGTTGGACTCTTCTCAGTAGAGACGCAGAGTGTGGATGTGTACATTACTTGCATGAGATTGACAAAATCCTCTGCTTTTCTTATGTCCTCATCTGTTACTCTAGCAAGTCTGTTTTGTTCAAAAATAAAATTATGAACTAAAATTATGAACTTCATCCAGTCATCATGATTACATCATATTATGTCATGTGTAACATGTCGTGGACCACAACACTGCTTAAAAGCTGTCATACCTGTCCCTCTCCATTGGCTTTCTTAGGCGTTGATCCAAAGAGGCTGCCTGAACTGCAGGATACTGCTCAAGGAACCTCTCAAGCATAAAATAAAGAGAGTTCCAGCGAGTTCGGACATCAAGAAGGAGGGAGTGCTGGGGCAGGTCTAAAACACAAACAGAACTTTATCTTACTAACAACTACACACCATTATCAAATATTAACCTATTGTTAAATTAATGTGATTATAACAAGAAAAGGTTCTTACTCAGAATCTGTTGCTTCTCTCGAAGCACAGTCTTGGCCATGGTTGACCTCTTCATCCACACAACCACGTCACGGATTTTTGATGGCCATTTTGCCACTGAAGAAACTGTGTACACACTTTGAGCCCCAAGATTTAGGGCATGTGCAAAACAGTCTATTTTAAGGAGATGAAGCTTTTGTGCTGCCACATTCATGTTAGAGGCATGATCCACTGTGATAACTGCAACTTTGCTTCTTATCCCAAATTCATCTAAAATGTCCCCAATTTCTTCTGCTACCACTTCCCGTTTGTGCTCTGTACACTGACTTTGTTTTAAGGACTTTCTGTTTCATCTTTCCATCTGTGATGTGATGTAATGTGCTGTGACTGTAATGTAATGATCCTGGCAAATGCTTGTCCAGCAATCACTGGTAACTGCAATTCTGCTGACATTTTCCAATTCTAATTTTATTTTTCCTTTTTCTATGTTGTACCAGGCTGGGATCAAATGATTGGACATAGCATCCCTGGAGGGTGGGTTGTATTTGGGATTTAGGGTCTTGGTCATATCCCTGCAAAGAAAATGTGCACTTAATACTACACCTATCTAACCATAGTTTACTGTAAAATATATTGTTTCTGATGTGCTTTGACACACAGAAGAATATCGATATCAGCTCTAGTGGTCCTAGTCCATTGATATTAGTCTGAAAAACTGAGACCCTATAATCGCCATTACATTTTGCATACCTAAACGATGGCGACTCAACTGTAGCAAAAGGATGTAATCCCTTCACCACAAATCTTGTCACTGCCTTGTGACATTCATTGAGTTTCTCCTTGCTCATCTGTCCCTTCGTTGCTAAAGTGAATGGTGTCTCTTCAAACAAAAATATAGATCATAATAGTTGGTAACAATAAATTTATCGTAATGTATTCAAAATGACTCAGCTCTAAGTTGGAGGTGAATGTCCTGTCATCTTTGCTTTGTACCTAACCTAGTTCTGCTACCGCTAGCTGCTTCTGGCTCATTGTCCCTGGACTCGCTGGCGCTGGGAGAGTTGAACACGGTGCATTCTTTTAAATTAACCCCGTGTAAAAACAAATGCTTCCTTATGCTTATTGTCGTTCCTCCCTTGCTCGAGATTTGTTTACCACACGTGTCGCATTTTGATAAATTTGCATCTAACTTTGTAAAGTTTAGCCAGACTTTAGACCGCTAACTCCGGCCAGGCATCTTGGTGTAATGGACTGTGCATGTACATAATGAGATAAGGTCCTGGCAGATCGATATAAATTCAAAATCGTCTCCACTGTTCGTTTGCGTCCTGAAAACAGCCAGGAATCGTTAAGTGGAATCGAAATGCGCACGCCTTAACGATTCTCCGATTCTTTTACATTTGGAATTGATTCTCGAGTCCCATCCCTAGTCCTACACCCTGAGGACTACTAGGGTGTGGCTATGGAAATGAGGTATAAAATATAAACAGTAATTATGCAAAAACTGTAAAAGATATCAAAAGCTGTGTACATTATCAATAGCTGAAGAGTTGCTGAATAGATAGCAGTTGAAATGATGTTTTTAGCTGAAGGTATGCTGAACTTAAGATGTGAAACTTTTTCCCATTCATTTGAATAGGGCAAAATTTGTTTAAAAATGCTAAATAGCTGAAAAAGTATAAATGTTACAAACAACAAAAATACAAGCACATTGGCTCATAATTTACATAACTCATAAATATATTGATAGTGCTCACTTTAAATTCATATTTTATTATTGAGAAAAGAGAAATGTATAAAAAGAATAAATACATAAGAATTGGACTGTTAGGTATTTTTAGTCAGACATTGGTGAGACACTGTATTAGAAATGTTTAGTGTAGACAGGATGTCTAGCTCAGGCTGTTAAATGCTTAGTCATTCTCATGAGTTACTGCAGGTTGTTTATGGTCAAGGATAACTAGATAGAAAGTTGATGACTGTTAGAAGACAGGATGTTTAATATTATTATTATGACGTGTATAACTGTAGTCATATTCATAATATTTTCTTATGTTTAATGTCATGACATGTCACTAGAGGTCGTGTTAGAATGTTTTAGCTACACACCACATAATCAACAGACAATCACACATTGATTTTCTTCATGCTTTGACTACTGCCATGGCCAGCTGCACAGCTGGCACCGGGAGACGTCACGGTTTGGCGTCTCTCTGAGTAGTATGGGGCTAGCCCAACAAAAGTGATATAATGTATAGGCCAGTTGTGGTTCGGGGTTTTTCATCTTTTAGCTGCCTGCGTGCATGTTGGAGGTGCAAAGATACCTGAGCGTGTAATGTTAATTTTACCTGTGATCATTGAATAAATCAGCACTGTTTTGAAGTTACTTGGACTGCTTCATCTCTCAGAGTTAGCGTGGTGAAAAGTACCAGGTCCCAACAGGACCCAAAAAACAAGAGCACTGTAGCTGTTCCTGACACATGTTGCTGTTGGTCATTCCAGGCTTGTCCAGGTTTGTACTCAAAGGTTTGATCTGACATCAAATATCTGTATTCATTCATGCTATTTGGAAAAAGTCAGTGTATGTATTTTGCTGTTGTAATCTTAAATAAAGACAAACACAAAAGTAAGGAGGACCTGGATTTATTTGGAGTGGAGGTTGCCTGTTTGCAAACACAGCATTGGTGGGTGTGACTGATAGACACCCAGTGGAATCCTGCAAAGCCAGAAGCATCATCTCACCAGACACCTGACTACCAGAACTGTGTTGTTGATTTTGAATACAAGACTTTACACAAATGTATATAAGGGGTTTAGGGAATGCACATTGGTTCTAACATTAAAAATACAACCATTATAAGATTTGGTTGCTGGTTGTTCTGCTGGTAAGTCCAAACATTTGAGGATAAGGACAGATAATAGAGTTTGGTTGTGATAACTGTTGTGAGTAGGAGGAAAATATTTCAACTAAATTGTTTTCTGTGGAGTTTAATTTTTCCTGCAGAATTGAAATAACTTTGTTTTACAAAGCAAGCAGTTTGTTGTATTTATGATTTTGTGTGATTCATAATTTAGGTGTGATTATAATTAAATTTCCAATAAATAGTTGTCAATTTCAGACAAAGGGTAATATTTTTGATCTTTGAACATAATGGCACTGAAGGGTGAAAGTCAAGCTGTGAATCTCCGCTGGCGGAGGATGAATGACCTTCAGTGTACAGCAACAGGTGAAACAGCAGAAAGTCCTCAGAGCTGTACAGAGGTAAAAGTGCCTACAGTGTACAGCTGAAGGTGTACAAGAGGGTTGTCAACACAGGATGAATGAGCTTCAGTGTACAGCAACAGGTGAAGCAGCAGAAAGTCCTTAGAGCTGTACAGAGGTAAAAGTGCCTACAGTGTACAGCTGAAGGTGTACAAGAGGGTTGTCAACAAAGTTTCACCTATACCAAAGGTATAGTGCTATGTTATGTATTTGCAAAACTGTTCAAATAATTGTTTAATCTGTTTGACCTTTGTAAAGATTTGACCTGTGGACATGAAATGCTGTGAGTAGGTGCAGAGAGACTCAGAACAACAGGAAGTCTTGCAGATACATACTAAGATGACTAAACTGTCTGCACGAGAATTGTGTGTGGGTGTAAGGTCTGATTGTTTTGACTTTAGATTATCAACATTTATCAACATTATATGAAATGCTTGGCCTTCTATAATCAATATTATAATCTGCATTAGCAAATATATTTACATGTTTATTTTAGTATCATATGCATTATAATAGTATCATATGCCTTATAATCTACTTTTGT
>NW_018128218.1:346181-347865 GCF_001952655.1 Monopterus albus
TGTGGACATGGAATGCTGTGAGTAGGTGCAGAGAGACTCAGAACAACAGGAAGTTGTGCAGATACATACTGAGATGACTAAACTGTCTGCACGAGAATTGTGTGTGGGTGTAAGGTCTTATTGTCTTGGCTTCAGATTATCAACATTTATCAACATTATATGAAATGCGTGGCCTTATAGGATTGACATTATAATCTGCATTAGCAAATATATCTACATGTTTACTTTAATATCATATGCTTTATGATTTACTTTTGTTTTAACCAGTTCACTTGTCTTTAAGAATATAGGAGACATGTGTAAGGCTGTAAGAGTAGACAGGAAACCACATACAGGAAGTAGACCACGGTTGCATAGCAACGCTTGAGGTGCTTCCTCTAAAACTGTCTATTGAAGGGTCAGGATGTGTTGTTCTGAGAATGTCACAGATCAAAATCTGCCTGGCGACAAGATCACCAAATGAGGGGTCAGAAGGAGGTCAAGAAACCAACCAAGGAACGAGGATGAAGGACAATGCGGATGACATCAGATCATTTGCATGACTCTTATTATAAATTCTCTATGCAGAGGAAACTCGTGGTTCCGGCTTCCTGCAGCAGCTATGCACTGACTTCTCTGTGTGATAGGGCTTCAGATAGAAACGGAATCCAGAGCTCTGTAATTGCTTTTCTTCATCGAGGTTGTAATAAATATTTTAAAGGTTCTTCTGACTTTGACTCTTCCTCAGAAATGAACATGCAGGACGCTTAGGTCCTACAGCTGACATACTGTAGTAAAAAGAGTATGTCACAATGATGAAGCAGGCACTTGTCATGGCTAAAAGGTAAAGCACACAAATCCAAGTGATGTGTCTCAGGTTTCCTATGCAGACATGATGAAAACTGGACACGATAGTAAATGTAAACAGCAATTATGCAAGAAACCATAAAAGATATGAAAAAGCAGTTTACAGTATGAATAGCTGAAGAGTTGCTGAATAGTTAACAGTTATTAGCTGAAGGTATGCTTAACTCAAGTTGTGCCCATTCATTTGAATGGGGCAAAATTTGCTGAAAAAAGATTAAAAAAACATGAATATTGTAGGAATGCCCCTGAAGAGCTGAACATTTTGATACCTGGATGGCTTTTGTAGCTGAAAGTATGCTGAACTTATTAAGGTGTGAATATTTTCGCAGTTGCCCCCACAAAGTAGGTAAAACAAGTAGGTGTGTGTGTGTGTGTGTGTGTGTGAGAGAGAGAGAGAGCGAGAGAGAGAGAGAGAGAGAGTGGTCCTACACCCTGAGGACTACTAGGGTGTGGATATTGAAACGAGGCATAAAATGTAAACAGCAATTATGCAAAAAACCATAGGATATCAAAAATCTGTTTACGGTATAAATAGCTGAAGAGTTGCTGATGGGTTAACAGTTGAAATGGTGTTTTTAGCTGGGGCAAAAGTTGAACATTGTGATACCTGAATGGCTTTTTTACCTGACAATATGCTGAACTTAGTAAGAAGTGAAAATATTCCCACGGCTCCCCAAAAAGTAGGTAAAACAAGTAGGGTGGTGTGTATGTGTGTGTGTGATACCTGAATGACTTTTGTAGCTGAAACTATGCTGAACTTATAAAGATGTGAAAATTGTCTCATTCGTCCCCACAAAGTAGGTAAAACGAGCAGGTGTGTGTGTGTGTGTGTGTGTGT
>NW_018128218.1:347998-349463 GCF_001952655.1 Monopterus albus
ATTCTGTTTTGCAGTA
Organism: Monopterus albus; assembly: GCF_001952655.1. NCBI lineage: Eukaryota > Metazoa > Chordata > Actinopteri > Synbranchiformes > Synbranchidae > Monopterus > Monopterus albus. Next base: position 348,015 of record NW_018128218.1, read on the forward strand.
TACGGAAGTAAGTTGCGCATAACCCCTATTATCACGGGAGAGGAAGTGCATCGATGCGGTTCTCGCAGACCAATCATCAACAAGGTCCGTGCGCAGTGGGCGTGGCTACATGTGTTTTAAATTTTGAGAGCAACTGTTAGGTTAGTTTGTTAAGTTCGCGGAAAACAGCTGTACTGTGCGTCGGTCACTATAGTCGGTGTTGATTCGCGTTGGTTTGGCTCCACGACGCTGCCAAACACATCCGTTTTGTGCATAAAGGAAAATGGAGCTTTAAGTGTTCGGTAAGTCCCAGAACTTTCTTTAAGAAAAATTGTTTGTTTTGACACTGAAGTAGAAAGTCTGTTACAATGAATTTGTTTCCTGCTCCATGACGTGGCCTGTAGACTTGGAATCTTTGAGTCAAGCTAATTTTTGTTATTTTTCTCTTTTCAGGTTGAACTACCGAACCGTAAGTCAGTTTATTTTTATTTTATAGTGGGGTCCCTTGTTAGACCCCCCCAGTTTATTCATTACCGGGGTCTTGTTGTGGTCACTGAGTTTACTGTGACGTCTAGACCCAGGTAGCCAAAATAGTGCGGCCCGATGATGGCCCAGATCCGGCGAACCGGATGAACTAACTCGGCCCAGATACGGTTGCCAGACTCGGGCCGCATCTGGCATGACTGACGCCCCGGAATCGGCCCAAGTACACTGGCCCAAATCCGGGTGCCGAAGCTGAACCGACACTGCCGGAATAGGGCCGCAATCGCCCCACAACCATTTGTAGATTTGGCCTATATCGGCCCAGAGGTGGATACCGAAACTCAACCGATTACCAGGCTGTGACTTCTAGATCTGGTTCATCTGTAAGGCAGCTGATAGCTTGTAGTAATGATTGGGCAATGATGGTATTCCAAACCTGTGATGTCATAAATCCTGCTCATAGACATGCATCTTAAAGTCATGGAGAGAAAAACCCTTTGCTTTAAGCAGATGAATATGAACAAAGCCTTCTTGTGTTAGTCTCTGAATCTATACCATTTTGCAAACTACATTTGATTAATATTGGCTTTAGGAATTTCCCAGAATGAAATAAAAATTTCACTTGAAAATATTAAATAACTTTAATAAATATTAAATAAAATATGTTAACCTTACAAGAACTAGGTGTTTAGCACTGCTCGCTGATGGTTTGGCAGCCTATTCCTACCCTTGCTTTACCCCACACCTATCCTCAAAACTAGATGTTATTTTTTCAAATTAATAATTACATGACTCAAATACATTTGATTTGATTTGATTTGATTTATTTATTCTTTCAAGCATATAAAACAGTTGATATAACAACACCCATTTTTACACACAATCCAATATCAATTTGCTTATACCTAATACATGCTTCAATGGAGTAGGAAGAAGTCAGACTTATCCAGTCCTACCCCTTGACACCATCTTACCATCACTGGTTTG
>NW_018128218.1:352406-354764 GCF_001952655.1 Monopterus albus
GATCCTCCCCCAGCCACACTCTTGTTTTCCAGTTTTTATTATTATTTCTTCTGTACAGTTTTGGCACTCATCTCCACCCACATGCTTTCAGCTAGACAACCCATTAAAGCATCAAAATGTTCAACTCTTTAAGGACATGTGTTTTTTTTGTTTGTAACATTTATACTTTTTAACATATTTAGCTTTTTTCAGCATATTTTGCCTCATTCAATTGAATGGGAAAACTTTTCACATCTTAATATCTTCAGCATACCTTCAGTTAAACCCTCCATTTCAAGTAATAACTATTCAGCAACTCTTCAGCTATTCATACTGTAAACAGCTTTTTGATATCAACCCTACTTGTTTTACATACTTTGTGGGAACCAATCAGAAAATGTTCACATCTTAATAAGTTCAGTATACTTTCAGCTACAAAAGCCATTCTAGTATCAAAATGTTCAAGTTTTTTGGGACATTATGGCATTTTTACAACTTTCATACTTTTTAAAATATTTAGCATTTATTCTGAAAAACTTTATTTTGAAAATCTTGCCCCATTCAAACGAATGGGAAATTTCTACTGCATAATTTCAGGTAGATATGCCTTTCAGGTGTCAAAATGTTCAGCATTTTTAGGGAGATCCTTCAGCACATAGCATCCACACACATTTTCAACTGGAAATGCATTTCTCTAGTTAGTGTGGATGCGAGCATCCACACTCTTGTTATCTTCTTCTTTATTATTATTGTGTGGATGCGAGCATCCACACTCTTGTTATCTTCTTCTTTATTATTATTGTGTGGATGTGTAAGCATCCACACTATGTTATACAGTTCTTTATTATTTTGAAAGTTTTCCATGATTCAAATGAATGGGAAATCTCTATCAATTAGCAAAATGTTCAGCTCTTGAAGGACATTCATGCTTGTCTTAAGGATTTTTTTAAACCTTATACCTTTGAAATATTTAGCTTTATTTTGAAAGTTTTGCACCATTCAAATGAATGGGAAAATTCTACTTCAGCATATTTTCAGCTATTTCAGGTATCAAAATGTTCAGCTCTTCAAGGACATTCATGCTTCTATTCAGAATTTTTCTAAACTTCATACTTTTGAAATATTTAGCTTTATTTTGAAAATCTTGCCCCATTCAAATGAATCAGAAAATTGTACTTCAGCATAATTTCAGCTATCAAAATGTTCAGCCCCTCTTGGACATTCATACTTCTATTTAGAACTTTCTAAACTTCATACCTTTGAAATATTTAGCTTTATTTTGAAAATCTTGCCCCATTCAAATGAATGGCAAATTTTTATTCAGCATAACTTCAGCTATTTTAGGTAGCAAAATGTTCAGCTCTTCAAGGACATTCATGCTTCTACTCAGAATTTTTCTAAACGTCATACTTTTGAAATATTTAGCTTACTTTGAAAGTTTTGCCCCATTCAAATGAATGGAAAAATTCTACTTCAGCATAAGTTCAGCTATCAAAATGTTCAGCTGGTCTTGGACATTCATGCTTCTATTTAGAACTTTTCTAAACTTCATACTTTTGAAATATTTAGCTTTATTTTGAAAATCTTGCCCCATTCAAACGAATTGGGAAATTCTACTTCAGCATACCTTCAGGTATCAAAATGTTCAGTTTTTCAAGGACATTCATGTTTTATTGAGAATTTTTCTGAACTTCATACCTTTGAAATATTTAGCTTTGTTTTGAAAATCTTGCCCCATTCAAATGAATGGGAAAATTCTACTTCAGCATAATGTCAGCTATGAAAATGTTCAGCTCTTCAAGGACAGTTATGCTTCTGTTCAGAAGTTTTCTAAAATTCATACATTTGAAACATTGAGCTGTATTTTGAAAATGTTGCCCCATTCAAATGAAAGCGGAAAATTCTTCTTCAGCACACTTTCAGCTATCAAAATGTTAAGCTCTTCAAGGACATTCATGCTTCTCTTGAGAAATTTTCTAAACCTTATACTTTTAAAAGATTTAGCTTTATTTTGAAAAGTTTTCCCTGATTCAAATGAATGGGAAAATTTTACTTCAGCATACCTTCACCTATTTCTGGCATCAAAACGTTCAGCTCTTCAAGGACATTCATGCTTCTCTTCATAAGTTTTCTAAACTTCATACTTTTAAAATATTTAGCTTTATTTTGAAAATCTTGCCCCATTCAAATGAATGGAAAAATTTTACTTCAGCATACTTTCAGCTATTTCGGGTATCAAAATGTTCAGCTCTGCAAGTACATTCATGCTTCTCTTCAGAATTTTTCTAAATCTCATATGTTTGAAATATTTATCTTTATTTTGAAAATTTTGCGCCATTCAAATGAATGGGAATATTCAAATTCAGCATACATTCAGCT
>NW_018128218.1:355389-362425 GCF_001952655.1 Monopterus albus
TCATCAGTGAAGCATGGTGGTGGTAGTGTCATGGCGTGGGCATGTATGGCTGCCCATGGAACTGGGTCTCTTGTATTTATTGATGATGTGACTGCTGACAAAAGCAGCAGGATGAATTCTGAAGTGTTTCGGGCAATATTATCTGCTCATATTCAGCCAAATGCTTCAGAACTCATTGGCAGGGGCTTCACAGTGCAGATGGACAATGACCCAAAGCATACTGCAAAAGCAACCAAAGAGTTTTTTAAGGGAAAGAAGTGGAATGTTATGCAATGGCCAAGTCAATCATCTGACCTGAATTCGATTGAGCATGCATTTCACTTGCTGAAGACAAAACTGAAGGGAAAATGCCCCAAGAACAAGCAGGAACTGAAGACAGTTGCAGTAGAGGCCTGGTAGAGCATCACCTGGGCTGAAACCCAGCGTCTGGTGATGTCTATGTGTTCCAGACTTCAGGCTGTAATTGACTGCAAAGGATTTGCAACCAAGTATTAAAAAGTGAAAGTTTGATTTATGATTATTATTCTGTCCCATTACTTTTGGTCCCTTAACAAATGGGAGGCACATATGCAAACTGTTGTAATTCCTACACCGTTCACCTGATTTGGATGTAAATACCCTCAAATTAAAGCTGACAGTCTGCAGTTAAAGCACATCTTGTTTCATTTCAAATCCATTGTGGTGGTGTATAGAGCCAAAAATGTTAGAATTGTGTCGATGTCCCAATATTTATGGACCTGACTGTATTTCATGTAGCAAAATGTTCAGCTCTTCAAGGACATTCATGCTTCTATTCAGAGGTTTTCTAAACTTCATACTTTTGAAATATTTAGCTTTATTTTGAAAGTTTTCCCTGATTCACATGAATGGGAAAATTCTACTTCAGCATACTTTCAGCTATTTCAGGTATTTCAGGTATCAAAATGTTTATCTACCAGGACATTCATGCTTCAACTCAGAATTTTTATACACTTCACACTTCTGAAATATTTAACTTTATTTTGAAAATTTCCCCCCATTCAAATTAATGGGAAAATTGTACTTCAGCATACTTTCAGGTATATATGCCTTTCAGGTGTGAAAATGTTCAGCATTTTCAGGGTGATCCTTCAGCACATAGCATCCACACGCATTTTTGACAGGAAATGCATTTCTCTAGTTTACTTTCATTTTTATATAAATCAAACATGCAGATTCAGGTTTATTTTCATCCCCACACATACATATGACATTTTGATTTTGTTTTAGCTTATACCTTGTAGCCTTGATGTTAAACAGGTAGCACAGGAAAGTCAAGGAATTAATTAGTCTCAGAGGGCATATTTGAGGCACAAACAGGTAAGTATAGAGAGCAGGCTGAAACGTATTTGAGGAGACAAGCAGGCAAGTTCAGGTAAACAGTTCAGATAACTAACCAGATCCAAGGAGAAATTGGTGTCCATACACAGGTGAGTCCAACAGAACAAACAGGGGCAGGTAACATCAGGGTCCAAGGCAAGAAGCAGGTCAACAACAAAATGAATATGCAGGCAAGAATGCTAGAGAAACAAAAGAGGAGCTTTTGTTGACAATCTGGCAGTGTGTGGGTGCAAGCAGGTGAGTGTAAGTGGAGCAGGAACACAGACCAAAAAAAATCACAGGGTGAAGACAAGGCCAGGTCTGGGATGGACAGTGAAAATGTGAAACCAGAATGCAACAGTGGAAGTGAGGTCAGACACAGTAATGAAATGTCTAAAATGTCAAAGGTCTTGAGTCCCCTCAGCAAAAAGAGGCACTGCTGGGCCTTTTAGACAAACCACAGAAAAAAAGGACTCTACTGCATATGTTTGTTTCAGTGTTCAAGCATTTATGTTTTCTAGGTTGCAGTCCATCGAGCTCTCAGAGCCAACATACAAAAGCATATGTAAGATGAACAGTTTTCATTCTTGAGGCAGCACAAACAAGTTACTTCACAAATGTAGTTAAATACTTTATGAGAATTTTTTCACAATTATATGCAGACTTTAAATGTTACAATGCATATTCATATTATATAAGTTGCTGACCAGAAACAACATGTCATTTAACTATACAGGAGGTGTAGTGGATGATGAAAAGCTCAGAGCAGCCTGTGACTGATTTTCTACACCACCAGGTGTCAGTAAAGACCTGCACAGGAGCACCTATTAGAACCAGCAAAGATCTGATTTCCTTCAGCAGGGGGCAGACTGGCAGCAGTTCCAGCTCCTGTACGGGCATGCCTGCCGAGGTGAAGCTGATCCATGATCAGATTTTAATTTGTGTACACTGTTAAAGCTGTCTGACATTCAGCTGCTTCAAGGATACTGGGGTGTTGTGCATCCACTGATATTTTATAAATATTTTCTACTGTCTTTCTAATTGCATTAGACATCACAAGCAAGTGAAGTAATTTCATATGGAAAGATGGGTGTAGTTAATACTAGGTATTTTTTTCATGGCAGGACATGTTGGGACAGAGATGGCTTTGATGAATATGTGTTAATCCAGAGCAAGAGAAAACCCTGCCTTGTAAAACTGAAACTTTCACTGAAGCCAGAGCCCTCTCTCCTTCCTACTGCTTTCACTCATCTCTACCTCCTCCTCTTCTTCCTTCTCTTCCTCCCTCTGGCTCCAGTGGTTTTGGAAGAACAGAAATCATCTGCTGTCCATCTGGCTGCTGTTCTAGACAGTAATACCCCTCATATTCTTCAGCTTCCCAAGCACCCATGGACAATCCATTCTCTCCCCCCTTTGCTGGCACTTGGCCCTGATCCCCCATCCAGGAGGTGGGATCCGGTGTCAGTGCCCCAAAAAGACCCTTCTCTCTGGAACTTGTGGGGGAATCAGTGTTGTTGTGAGCTGTGTTGTTCAGAGAGCTCAGTTTCACTGCTTGGAATTCTCACAGCAGTGTGCATGTATCCATTGTTTCCAAGATAATGGCTCATGGCAAATCTGACTTTCAAGATAGCAATCAGTTGGTGTATTCTCATGACAAGCATCACAAGTATTTGGTTTACTTATATTTGAGTACACTGGGTATCTGGGTACACTGTAGAGACCAACACACATCCCCACTCACCCAGAGATTTTTGACCTTTGTTTCTATCAGTCATGAAAACACTATAGACTGCACAAATTAAAACACTGTTTAATGGACATAAAGAGGGGTTTTTAAGTTTGAGGGCATGGCCTGACCCCAACCCCATGAGGCCAAATGATGAGTAAACATCACTGAACTTGTAAACTGGGCTTCTATATGAATGCTCTCCCATTCTCCAGCACATTTGATTGTGTATTATCGACTAGAAGAGAGGGAAATATTATAGTTAGTCCAGAAGGACTTAGAGCATAAGATAAGGAGGCAAGAATATAAGTACAAGTGTAAGATCGAAGGCTAATTTAAGAATACTGACATGAGGCAAGTCTGGAAATTGATGAGGCTATTCAGGGTAAAAGATGGTAAGACAGACAAACATAACTAAGGAATGTGCTAATGATTTGAATGCCTTCTGTGATGAATTTAACTTAATGAATGAAAGGTGTGCAGTAAAGAATATGATCAAAGAAGATGAACACCTGTTGTTCACAACTGAACAGGAAGTGGAAGGTGAGCCCTGCTAAAGCACCAGGCCCAGATATGTTGTTCCTATAAATGCTTAAGTCCTGTGTTTATCAGCTATCTGACTTTTTCATAAAAATGTTCAATGATTGTTTTAATTATACTCTATCAATTAATTGGAAAGAATCATGTTTTATACCAGTACTGAATGAATTACGACCCCTGCCTTGGTTGTTATGAAGGTCTGTGAAAACGTGTAACTTAATGCCACATGTGGATCCATATTTGGATTCCCATCAGTTTGCATATAGGAGAGCCCAGTGCACTGAGGATGCAGTATTGTTTAAAGCTGCTTTATCTTTTGACCATTAGAGTGAGTGAGAGTCAAAACAAACTCAACCAGTCCTGTTCTCCCTCTGCTCCTTCTTAACCTCTAGAGTCCTGAGCTTTGGAAACCCAAGCTGTGCGGTCCTCATATGAGGACGCAGGGACTCTAGAGGTTAACCCTCCTGCCCCGTCTGTGAAACTACACTGTACATCATATGTGGCCATTATAGCCGGAGACAGACTCAGCAGTCCTGTACTGTAGCTCAGTAATAATAACCAGCTCCAGAACTAATGGGTACAAAATGTAGAGCCCATGGTTTTCAGTGGCATTGCAATGACATGGCTCCTTTTTCCTACCTAAAGCAGTAACATGAGCAAATTATACAGAGGGATCCTTTTTCCCAGTAATATTGATTCAGTTCTAATGTTCCAGCCGCTATCGCATTGTGTTCAATGTTACGTACTTGCACACATAACATTCTAAGGTAACCATGGGTTATATGTATATGAAATGAGAAAATTCATGTTATAATTTGATAGTTGAGCAAACTCCCCACTTTTCTAGTTGTGTCAATGGTATACATTTTAAAATGTCTCAGTAAAATGCTAAATAGACTGCTGTGTTATATCCAACATAAAGTACCTGTGTGGCCTGTAAAAAAACTGAGCAAAAATTTGCAAACTGAGCAAAATTACTTAATTTGCTAATTTAGGAAAATGTTTTGGTTTCTACTAATTGTACAACAAAACACTAACATTGCAGTCAGTTAGGAATGACTCCAAATTACAACCAGAATATTTCAGTACAAAGGTAGAAAATTGAAAAGCTGACGTTAGCATACTAAAGATGCTAACATATACATGTTAGCCAGCTACTTAAACATCTAGCAGGAACAAAACCACATCTGCGTCAAATTTTAGTCCTTTGGATTCTTTTAGTGCTCTCCATCTCCAACATGCCAAACTGAGGTTAACCCTGGTTTTGCCTCGTTCTTTGTCACATTCTTTCTGTGCTACAAACAGTGTTGGACTCGTTAATCAACTAATTCACTTTGTCTTTCCTCACTCCACCTTCATCTAAGATGGTATCTTCCAGCTTCTGATTGACTGAGCACACCTGATCCAGGTAGTTGGCAGTGGGTAGGGCAGGAAAGGTATGGAAACCAAACAGGACTGGAATTGGCCCCCTGGTCCTTAGGCATACTCAAGATTGAACTTTACATTATACATTATTCATAGGATTTTAACTATTGGATGGCTTTTACAGATTCTTTGTATTAACACCAAACAGCCAAGACATTAGCTGTAAGCTAGTTTCCAACATACACACTAACAGTGTGGTGACAGCTCAGCCTCAGTTACTGAAACATACCAGAAACTGGTCCTCATGTGGTACTGAATTGGCATAAAGATTTGGGCTAAACGCAAATGTTTAGCTTTGAAACATTTTCAGCTTGAGTCATGAGTCACCTCAACCTGTGCCACCCAAGTTTGTGCCCACTCCATTTGTACATTTGCCTTGACTTTATATGAAGACACGTCACCTCTGACTCACTGCATTCAGTCTGAACACACCTTTAGGAGGGTGGTAAGCTCAAAGAAAATCAGGACAACACAGTTTCTGATGGCAAATAGATTCAGCCTTCAGTGTTATACTGCAGAAATGCAGCTCTCAAAAGTAAGAAAGAAACTAATAAAATGAGGGAAATATTTGCCAACAGAACAGGAAAATTTCACTTGCCAAGATTTTTAAAAACAAATAAAAATATCTAGTCTCAAGAACCCATAGATGTTTTAAAATTACTGCAGCTAGACTTAAAATATTAATTTATCTGATACAAAGCAGCTTTGTACTTGTCAGTGTTGATTCATAATTCTGGTAATTCTAATTTCAAGCATTAAGCTATTCAGAACCAGTATTTAAATCTCAGTAAAAAGTTATAATATCTTAGTAAAATACTTAAGGGCACAAAAGCTTGAAATGAGTGAAATGTTCCAACATAAAAATGGCCTGGTAAGAAGAAACATCTTGTCAGACAAAAAACAAGCATATATTACCTTAATCTAAGATATTTCATTCTTACTCAGATTCTAGTTTCTGCAGTGCAACATGTATCTTCTAAAAGGAGGTTTAACATGTTTTCTTTCTGATCAAAATCAATCTGTCCTACACACAACAGGTTTGTTTGGGCAAATTGTTGCATAGAAGGCTCCATACTCATCTTGTTCCATATTTACTACTATAAGCTTCTGAAAGTGGTTCACTGCTACTTAAAATAGCTCTAGAGATGCAAGCTGTTCCAGATACAGAAACAGATCTGTGGAGGAAGCTGAGCAAAAGCTCCACCTCTACAGATCAACCAGGTTCTTTGCTGAATATTGTCGCCTACATACAGCACACAGAAGGGACTGAAATAACCCATTGTGCCCTTTCTGAGTGGTACTAGATTTCTGCAACATGCCAGAGAAAAAGGATGGGGGCCACTTGTCAGAACTGGGTTGTTCAGCTTCTAAGTGATGAGGAGCCCACTAATGTACAGTAAATGTGATGGGTGGGTTGGATTGAGTTATGCAAGGCTTTCAGCCCTCTGTAATAGTGCAATACTTTGGCATGTTGTGTAACATTTTTGTCCTCCTCGCTTTTTGAATGTGGGCCCAATGATACTTCCACTGTCCCTGGTCCATTTCCATCCATACCCTTTAACCTCTCATAGCAATATTACAATGCTTAATTCCCCTCTTCAATATGTGTGAGAGAGTTTTTCTCAGGTCATGCACTGTATGCCATTTTGCAGCAATGCAAATTTTAATCACTGCTGAATGTGAGCAGCATCTCAGTGTCGCTTCCATTTTATCATGCCAAAAGAAAAGATCATAAAAATCAAAATAAAATCAAAACACTGTTGATGTTCCAACAAACTACCTCTTGCCTGGTGGATGTTTTCACATTTATAGAACACTGCTCTGTGTGCAAATAGACATTACTGTTGCTGCAACTGAGGATCTACATGTATTGTATGTTTGTGTGTCTCCAGCTGTATTTGTGTCTTTTTGTTTGCTTGCCTAGTCTATAGCACTGAAAGGTTCAAGCTGAGGTTGACTTGAACCAAATCATACAGTGGGCCACACCCTTCCCAGCTGGATGGCAAG